>NC_057726.1:35416354-35465215 GCF_004010195.1 Chiloscyllium plagiosum
TGCCAGCACCTGGCCCATATCCCTCCAAACCCTTCCTATTCATATACCCATCCAAATGCCTCTTAAATGTATCAATTGTATCAGCCTCCACTACTTCCTCTGACAGCTCATTCCATACACGTACCACCCTCTGTATGAAAAAGTTGCCCCGTAGGTCTCTTTTATATCTTTCCCCTCTCACCCTAAACCTATGCCCTCTAGTTCTGGACTCCCCAACCCCAGGGAAAAGACTTTGCCTATTTACCTTATCCATGCCCCTCAATTTTGTAAACCTCTATAAGGTCACCCCTCAGCTTCAGACGCTCCAGGCGAAACAGCCCCAGCCTGATCAGCCTCTCCCTGTAGCTCAAATCCTGTTGGAATTGATAAAATGTGGTGCTGGAAGAAACACAGCAAGTCAGGCAGCATCTGTGGAGGAGGGAGTTGACATTTCAGGCAGGAACCTTCATCAGGACTGGGTGCAGAGACAAGGTCCTGCCTGAAACATCGACGCTCCTCCTCCACAAATGCTGCCTGATCTGCTGTGCACCTTCCAGCTCCACACTTTATCAACTCCAACTCTCCAGCATCTGCAGTCCTTACTATCTTCAAGATGCAAATTTGGGCAGTATGGTGGGACAGTGGTTAGCACTGCTGCCTTACAGCACCAGAGGCTTGGATTCAATTGCCACATCAGGCGACTGACTGTGTGGAGTTTGCACGTTCTCCCTGTGTCTGTGTGGGTTTCCTCCAGGTGCTCTGGTTTCCTCCCACAGTCCAAAAATGTGCAGGTTAGGTGAATTGGCCATGCTAAATTGCCTGTAGTGTTAGCTGAAAGGGTAAGTGTAGCGGAATGGGTCTGGGTGGGTTGCGCTTCGGTGGGTCGGTGTGGACTTGTGGAAATAGGCCCTTCGGCCCAACACTAAGTAATCTAAGGATTGCTTAAATCTCCCTAATGTGGCTGAGTTGGCTACATCATCAGGTAGGGCATTCCACACCCTTACCACACTCTGAGTAAAGAACCTGCCTCTGATATCTGTCTTAAATCTATCACCCCTCAATTTGTAGTTATGCCCCCTTGTACATGCTGACATCATCCTAGGAAAAAGTCTTTCACTGTCTACCCTATCTAATCCTCTGATCATCTTGTATGTCTCTATAAAATCCCCCCTTAGCCGCCTTCTTTCCAATGAGAACAGACCCAAGTCTCTCAGCCTTTCCTCATAAGACTTTCCCTCCAGACAAGGCAACATCTTGGTAAATCTCCTCTGCACCTTTTCCAATGCTTCCACATCCTTCCTGTAAAGGGGTGACCAGAACTGTACACAATATTCAAAGTGTGGCCGCACCAGCGTTTTGTATAGTTGCAGCATGATATTACGGTTCCGGAACTCAATCCCTCTACCAATGAAACCTAACACACCGTATGCCTTAACAGCACTATCCACCTGGGTGGCAACTTTGAGATCTATGCACATGGACTCCAAGATCACTCTGCACATCCACACTACCAAGAATCTTTCCATTGACCCAGTACGCTACCTTCCTGTTATTCTTCCCAAAGTGCATCACCTCACATTTAGCTGCATTGAACTCCATTTGTCACCTCTCAGCCAATTCTGCAGTTTATCCAAGTCCCCCTGCAACCTGTAACATTCTTCCAAACTGTCCACTACTCCATCGACTTTAGTGTCGTCTGTAAATTTACTAATCCATGCACCTATGCCTGCGTCCAAGTCATTTATAAAAGTGACAAGCAGCAGTGGTCCCAAAACAGATCCTTGTGGCACACCATTAGTAACTGGACTCCAGACTGAATATTTTCCATCAACCACCACTCGCTGCCTTCTTTCAGACAGCCAATTTCTAATCCAAACTGCTAAATCCCCCTCAATTCCAAGCCCCTGCATTTTCTCCATCAGCCTACCATGTGGAACCTTATCAAAGGCTTTACTGAAGTCCATGTATACCATGTCAACTGTCCTACCCTCATCTACACACTTGGTCACCTTCTCAAAAACTCAATGAGGTTTGTGAGACACGACCTGCCCTTGACGAAACCATGTTGACTATCTGAAATCATATTGTTGCTTGCTAGATTATAAATCATCTCTTATAATCCTTTCCTACAACAGAAGTAAGGCTCACTGGCCTGTAATTACCTGGGTCATCTCTGCTGCCCTTCTTGAACAAGGGCAAAATATTTGCAATTCTCCAATCCTCAGGTACTAAACCTGTAGACAATGACGACTCAAATATCAAAGCCAAAGGCTCTTCTATCTCCTCCCTAGCTTCCCAGAGAATCCTCGGATAAATCCCATCAGGCCCAGGGGCCTTGTCTACTTTCACTCCTAGAATTGATAACACCTGTGCATAACTAACCTCAATCCTTTCTAGTCTAATATCTTGTATCTCATTCTTCTCTACAATATTCTCCTTTTCCTGAGTAAACAGCGATGAGAAATGTTCATTTAGCACCTCTCCAATCTCTACAGGATCCACACTCAACTTCCCACTCTGCCTTTGAGTGACCCTATTCTTACCCTAATCATCCTTTTATTCCTCACATATCTATAGAAAGCTTAGGGTTCTCCTTTAATCTATTTGCTAAAGACTGCTCGTGTCCTCTTTGCTCTTCTTAACTCTTTAAATCCTTGCTAGCTGATCTGTAACTCTCCATCGCCTCATTTGAACCATCTTACCTCATCAACACATCAGCCTCCTTCTTCTTAAGAGATGCAATTTCTGTAGTAAACCACGGTTCCCTTACCTTATCACTTTCTCCCTGCCTGACAGGGACATACCTATCAAGGACACGCAATATATGTGTTCCTTAAACCAGCTCCCCATTTCGATTGTCCTCATTCCCTGCATTTTGCTACCCATTCTATGCATCCTAATTCTTGCCTAATCGCATTATAATTGCCCTTGCCCCATCGATAACTCTTAACCTGTGGCATCTACCTATCCCTTTGCATCGCTAAACTAAACGTGAATTATGGTTACTCTCTCCAAAGTGCTCATCTACAACTAATTCAAACACCTGGCCTGGTTCATTACCAAGCACCAGATCCAGTGTGACCTCCCATCTTGTCAACACTTCGACATACTGTGTCAGGAAACCCTCCTGTACACATTGGACAAAAACTGATCCATCCCACGTATTAGCACTATAACATTTCTAGTCAATGTTGGGGAAGTTAAAGTCCCTCATAATGACCACCCTGTTCCTTTCACTCCTACTCAGGATAATTTTGCTAATCCTCTCTTCCACCTCCCTGAACTCTGCAGAGGCCTATAAAAAACTCCCAGCAGTGTGATCTCTCCTCTTCTATTTCTAACCTCAGCCCACACTACCTCAGTAGACGAGTCCTCATCAAAAGTTCTCTCAGCCACCGTTATACTATCCTTGACTAACAAGGCCACACCTCCCTCTCTTTTACTGCCTTGCCTGTTTTTAATGAAAGATCTAAACCCTGAAACACCCTGCTCTATCCATGTCGCCGAAATGGCCACAGCATCCAAGTCCCAGGTACCTATCCATGCTACAGGCTCACCCATCTTATTTCAGATACTTCTGGCGTTGAAGTAGACACACTTTAAACCAGTTTGCTGCCTGCCAGCACACTCCTGTGACCCTGAAATCCTGTCCCTGTCCTCCCTACTCATCCTCCTGTGCACTGCAACTACACCTCCGGTTCCCATCCCCCTGCTGAGCTAGTTTAAACCGCAAATTTCCCACCCAGGATATTAGTACCCCTCTGGTTCAAATGAAGACCATCCTGTTTGTACAAGTCCCACCCTCCCCAGAATGAGCCCCAATTATCCAAAAACCTGAAACCCTCTGTCCTGCACCATCCTTGCAGTTACGTGTTCAGCTGATATCACTCCCTATTCCTTGCCTCGCTATCACATGGCACGGGTAACAAATGAGAGATAACAACTCTGTTTGTTCTAGCTCTCAGCTTCCACCCTAACTCCCTGAAATCCTGCCTTACATCCCTTTCCCTCTTTCTACCTATGTCACTGGTACCTACATGGACAACGACTTGAGGCTAGTCACCCTCTCCCTTCGGGACCCCAAAGATATGATCTGAGACATCACGGACCCTGGCACCGGGGAGGCAACACACCAACCATGAGTCTCATTCGGTCCCAACAAACCTTCTATCTGAGCCTCTAACTATTGAGTCCCCAATGACTAACACTCTCCTCCTTTCCCTCCTTCCCTTCTGTGCAACTAGGACAGGCTCTGTGCCAGAGACCTGGGCCCCACTGCTTGTCCCTGGTAAGTCATTCCCCTCAATAGTATCCAAAATGGTATACATGTTTTTCAGGGGAACGACCACAGGAGATCCCTCCACTGACTTTCTTCCTCTTTCGGATGGTCACCCAGCTTTCTTCTTGCCTAGGAGTAACTACTTCCCTGCAAGTCCTATCTATCACAGCCTCTGCCTCCCGAATGATCCGAAGTTCATCCAGCTCCCGCTCCAGTTCCTTAACATGGTCTTGGAGGAGCGAGAGTTGGCTGCACTTCCTGCAGATGTACTTGGATGGGACATTAATGGCGTCCCTGACCTCAAACATCATGCAGGAGGAATATTGCTCTCCCCTGCACTGCCATCCCTGCTAGTCCCCTAGTCACAAAGTAAAAAAGAGACACTTATCTGATAAGTCCCTGGTCTTTAAGGGTAGAGGTGGTGGTTGGGTGAGAGGCCCTACAAAAGGTAGGGTCTCTGGTTGAAAAGACACTGACTTATATAGCAGGATGGAAATAAAAATAAGAAGTTTCTCCTCTCGCAGAAACCTCTGCTCTCTGACTTCAAATTTAAAACCACAAATCAGTGACTCACTGCTCCCGGCAGGCTCCTGGCGCAAGCTCCCGCCCTTTGAGTTGCTGCTGCCCCAGAAAAACAGAACCCATGAATGTTCTGTCCATGCTTGGTGGTCAGTATGTTTGGCAAATGGCCAGGCACTACTAGGACGGGAGTTCCCTCCCCAGTCTCAACTCTTTCCAAACACTTTGAATTAGAATCCAGAAGCTCCGGGGTCTGCTTACACCTCACTTCTGACTGACAGCCAATCAAGCCAGAAGGGATTTTTGTTTCTCTTATTGTTCCTCTTTCTTTCTGAAATGAATTCCCACTTTAAAGAGGTCTCTGGTCAGCTTGCCAAATAATGAAAAGGGTTAGCTTTGTTGGTAGGTCATCCATTTCAGTTAGCATTTCACTTGTGTACTTATAAGGACTTCCCCTTCCTTTCCAAACAACAATATGACAACTATCAAAACTAACGCTATCACCGATAACAGCGCCAACGACATTATTGCTTCTGCCACCCCCAGCACGAGCCCCAAAACACCTCAGCAATTCCAAAAGCAGTACCACCACCAGAAGACGTCACTTTGATATGGGCTTGGTATAGCAAAGCTAGATTCAGTTTGTCACTGATTTCATTTTAGGGAGTGGGTGCTGGGACTGAAACAAAGCAAAAACAGAATGCTTCTAAAACTGCTTTTAAAAAAAAAATTGGACCAGTGAGAGTGACCAACATTCAGAGGGTGAGTTTGCTCAAGTGTGGTTTTACTTAAATTTCTTGAAATAATTCTACAGCAGCAATGCACGCAGGACAAAGTCCAAGATAAAAATTGCTCTAGGGCTTAATTCTGGAGTATTCTCTATTGAGCCACCACTGTCAGTGACCCTCAATGTTTCATCAGAATAATGGCAACTTTAATGTAAAATCCCACTGGAAGCAGATTTAAATTAAGATTTAAATATTCATCCGGCAGCATATAATTACACGTCATGCTGACGAGTAAAATATATTCTAAGCAATGTAGGACTATGACTCTCCATAGTACAATATTAGTGCTGGTGTATCAGGTGAAAATAAGCAAAATCCTCTATTGCCTGCTGTTATTTTAATTTAAAAGACACAAATATTCCAGATTTTGGTATATTCCATTCAATGCAAGTTAGAGTTTGGATTGTAAATTGTTCAATGGCTGACGTGAAGCTTTCTCTCCCTGCAGCCTAAGGGCATCGTCATCAGTGCCAAGTTAACCGATCTTAGCTCTAGCTACATTAAGGATGCTATTACTTTCAAAGTTCAGTCCCTGAGTTAAACAAGGGACTACCAAGTTTCTTTACCTGATTACTACACTGTGATCCTTAGTGGATCTACATTGAAGCAAGACAGGATTAGGTTCCAGTGTGTTGTACTCCTGTCAAATCAGCTGCCAGCACTCCATGTCATAGCTCACAGATGAATGTTGACCACTTGGATATTCAAGAACTTTATACCCTAGTGCACAAGACAATGCCTTCAGGAGGGAAGGGCAGAGAGAAATTGCAGAAGAATATCAGTGAGAAAATAGGAAATAAAGGTTAAGCAAAAAGAGAGTCTTTTATATATAATGGATTCTCACCATATTAATTCAATAACAGTAAAATTACCTTAATAAAAATCATTTCAGTTATTTCCAGTAATTTATGATGGGGGCAATCAGGAAAAATACAAACAGCTGTATTATTACACTAAGCCTTTGTGGGCTGCTGCTTCCACCTTTTCTCAAAGTGAAAGTAACTTGTATGGATGTACTTTATGAGCAAAGTTCAGCACCCAGGCTATACAATCACTTGATAGATTGGAACTTTGCTAAATAAGGGACATGCCATTGGGGCTTTTTTGTTTGCTCTCATCAAGACAGAATCAGAACATTAAGTCTCAAAGGGAACAGCAATTTATACTGCAAGAGAAGAGGACACTGATTAGTTGATAGCTAGAATTAGTAGATATGTTGCCATGGAGAATGCACCACACAATTATTTTCTGCAAAATTTTGTGTAATCTCAAGCCAGGCAATTCAACTCTAATTGGGCAAGGCATTGTGATAGTGAATGGACATATAGGGTGATGGCTTTCCAAGTTAATGTCTACCAAAAACAGCTGAAATAACCATACTGAAGCTGGTATCCCCATGTTCCTTTTTACTTACTTGGGCTGGGCCATATGATCTGAAAGCCAGTGCTTAGACTGAGGAGACATGCTGAATCTCCTGTTTTTTTAAAAAAAAACACCCTCCCCACTACTGCCTAACTGCAGTAGTGCTTTCTTTTCCCACCCCAGCACCCATGTTGGGTGTGTGTAGATGTGAGACACAGTGAAAGAGACAGCGCATGAATCTTTATTTCAGTTTCCACCACCAGGAAGAAAGGAAACACCCGAGTGGCTAGTGACAAACAGTGCCCTTCACAAAGGGCAATGCTGTGTGATCAGTGAAGGGGAGGGCAGGGATTAAACCAAAATAGAGTTGGAGGGGGAAATAATGCTCTCCACTCCCTGAACAACGCCAGGGTGTTGGTGGAGACCACGTGCTCCTTCGCCAAGGACACCTGGGCCCTAACGTAACCGCGGAAGAGGGGCAAACAATCAGCCCTAACAACCCCCTCCACGGCCCGCTACCTGGACCTGTTTATGGCCAGGCCCAGGAGCAGACCCACAAGGAGGTCTTCAGACCTGCCCTCCCTCCTGTGTACCGGGTTCCCAAAGATCAGGAGCGTGGGACTGAAGTGCGACCAGAAGCAGAAGAGGCTTAAGAAAAATCAAAAAGGGAGTGCAAACGTCCACACCCACTATATTCATGGTCCACGGACTCCACAGCAGCACAGAACAAGCAGTTGGGTTGGGAGTCCGTGAACCACCGCACTGTGGTTGCAGCGGACTGTATGTGCAACACCCTCCTACCCAGATCCCCGAGAGAAAGGGGGAGGACTCCCACATGGAGAGCCCTCCACTGCGGATCCCCACTGCTTGGTGACAAGTGGGCATGCCAAGGTATGGCCAGACAGTGGATGAGGGAGAAGAGGTGGATAGTGTGCACAGCAGCCGATCTAGGGCCTGCCTGCCTTTTTACGTCCTTAAAAAAAAGGGACAAAGTTAAAATTCTGGAGACAGCTCAGGTTCCCACTGGAAGTACAGGACCTTGGGGCCAATGTGAAATTCTGTCTGGGCAAGGGTGAGTGTGGACAGGATTCTGCTGCACACCTGAGCATCCTCCAACTGGTGCACTACAATCAGGTCTGAGCACTGCTGTTTTAAGGTGTCGGATGGCAGTGGCCATGTACCAGACATCTACTGCTGCCCTGTTCACTAGATCCTGTGGCAGTGTCCAGCCCAGACCCCCAGCACAACCCTGACCCTGGTCACCCTTGCCACCACGGCCCTCCCTTCTGACAGCCACTTGAACCTGCAATCTCTTTACAAAAAAAACTGTTACATTTACAGCTGTATATAACAGCAATTTTACAAGGGAGAGGAGCAGCAAAGACAGGCCCCACACCCTATTGTTCAACTAGTTTACAGGGAGAGGAGGACAAATCTCAAATCCCAGTTCCACATAAGAGACAGCAATGACATTTGTACATGAGACAATCCAGTTACATAACAGTGCATACAATACAGACCCAGCAAGCCCTCATCCCTCCCACCTTCTGACCACTCCAAGGCAGCCTGCCCCTACCCACCTTCTGGCTCTCAGTCCACCCCATGTCCCTTCCAGTTCTCAGTCTGCCCTGACACCTTTCGACCACCTGTAGGACAGCCTGCCCCAGAACCAACCTGGGGTGACGGTGGTCAGGACAGCCTACCCACCTTCTGGCTTCTCTTACCACCCTCAGCACCTTTTGACCACCTCTGGGGCAGCCTGTGCTGGTACCTGCCCATGGTGACAGTGCTGAAGACAGCTACCTGCTGTCTGGCTCTTTGTCTGCCCCTACATACCATTGGACTCTCACTTACCCTGATGTGCCATCCAGCCAGTGGGCTATCTTGGCACACCTTCCAGCCACCCTTAGGACAGCCCATCCCCTTCCCTGGGAGGACACCCATCCCCTTCCCTGGGAGGACAGCGTGCAGGGTAGCCCACAAGCCTTCTGGATCTCAGCCCACCCCTACACCTTGACTAGTGGCTGCTGATACCTTTTGACCACCTCTAGGACAGCCCACCCCAATTACCCCTTCTCGGGATGACAGTACTTAGAATGGCCTACCCACCCTCTGGCTCTTGGGGTGACAGCTTTCAGGATGACCTATGAGCCTCCCAGCTCACAGCAAGGCCTGCCAGACCCAGGGACATTAGACAGTGCAGGTGATAGACCCAGGAAACACCACAAGACAGTTAATTACCAAAAAACAGTCCTTTCTGGTACACAGTCCAAATCTATACAGGCTTCAAAATATAGAATCCATTTCCAGGAAGAGTCGATTCCAAACTGCAGAGTCCATTGCTAAAAACAGAGTCCGCAACCAAGGGCAGAGTCCACTCCTGAAGGCAGCAAATGCACACCCCACAGCACAGGTGTTCAGTCTCAATGGAGTCCTGGCCCAGCCTTGGAAAACCAGGCCCACTCACAGGAACATAGTACAGGTGCAGTTAACTCACAGGGGTTTGGTCCACTCCTGAAGGAAAGGTCTTCTCCCAAATTCTGGGATACAGCAAGTGCTCACCTCCCAGCACACACAGGTGTTCAATCTTCAGAGGCCTAGTCCCAGGGCTAGGCCTCCCCACAGGAACAGCTCCTCTGGTCAAAATGTATGTCTTCCACAAGGGCTCAGTTCAAAACACCAATACAAAGTGAAGACACATACAAAAAAAAAGGATAGAGTTCAAGGGCTAAGCCCTAACACAAAATTAACATTTTTTTTACTCTTTTCTCTATTCTTGTCTCAAAAAGTGTAACAGGCTGTAACCAGCCAGTGAAACAACAACCCCCTAATGAGAACTGAGTTATACCTGAAACACATTATGTGCATCAGGAGTTTAACAATCCGCCCTCACTAAAAGGATTGCCAGTTAACAAATTGGCTAAATAATTCAACCAGTTCAAGAACCAAGTTTCCCCCTCCCAAAAAAAAAGCAGAAACTAACAGTAACGTACTGACTATAATGCCAGCCAGCACAGAGTCAGTCCCCTGAACTGAGGAGACTGAATCTCCTGTTTATAATATTTAATTAAACAAATTACAAAACAATTTACAAAAAAGTTAACATTTACAGCTGTATACTACAGCAATTTTACAAGGGAGAGGAGCAGCAAAGCTAGGCCCCAAACCCTACTGTTCAACCATTTTACAGGGAATAGAGGACAAACCACAAATCCCAATTAAATACAAAAAGACAGCAACAATGACGTTTATACACAAGACAAATCTAGTTACATAAAGTGCAGACAATACAGACCCAGCAAGCCCCGTCCCTCCCACCTTCTGGTGATCGATCCACCATGCCCTTCCGGTTCTCAGTCCGTCCTGACACCTTTCAACCACCTCTAGGACAGCCCACCCCAGTACTCACCTGGGGTGACAGCGGTCAGGACGACGGCCTACCCACCTCCTGGCTTCACTAACCAGCCTCAGCACCTTTCCAGCACCTCTGGGCAGCCTGCCCCAGTACCTGCCCAGGGTGACAGCACTGAGGACAGCTACCTGCCTTCTGGCTCTCGGTCTGCCCCTACATTGGGGTCTCACCCACCCCGTTGCACCTCTGACCAGTGGGCTATCCTGGCACACCTTTCAGCCACCTCTAGGACAGCCCATCCCCTTCCCTGGGACGACAGGGTGTAGGGTAGCCCACAAGCCTTCTGGATCTCAGCCTGCCCCTATGCGCCTTCTGGCTCTTGGCTGCTCTGACACCTTTTGACCACCTCTAGGACAGCCCGTCGTGATTACCCCTTCTCAGGACGACAGCGCTCAGAACAGCCTACCCACCATCTGGCTCTTGGGGCAACTGGCATCAGGGTAGCCTACCCACTCTCTGGCTTTCAGGACAGCCTACCAACCTTCAGGTTCACAGGATGGCCTACCCACCCTCCAGCTCCTGGGGTGACAGCTTTCAGGACAGCCCATGAGCTCCCCAGCTCACAGCAAGGCCTGTCAGATCCAGGGACACAAGACCAAGTGATAGACCCAACAAACACCATAATACAGTTAATTACCAAACAAAATCAGTCCTTGCTGGTACAGTCCAGATACAGAGCCTTCAAAAATACAGAGTCCATTCTCAGGAACAGAGTCCACTCCAGTTTACAGCATGCATCGTCAGAAGTGGAGTCCACTCCAAATTGCAGAGTCCACTCCCAAAGACGGCAAGTTTTTTTTTATATTTCAAAAATATACTTTATTCATAAATACTTTGATCTGTACAACTGGACATGCCATACATATGTAAACATTCCATTTCTTTGCATATCAAAACAGAGTAATCATTCCTATTTACAGGTTGGTGTGATTACATTGAGCTGAGGCGCCAGCAGAGCCCAAATGACTGCATGGGCCCTCTGTTCTTAGGCAGGCAGATGTTACACGGTGGTCTTTCCCCACCGCGCCTTGGCGGCAGCTGCCCCAAGCTTCAGCGCGTCCCTCAACACGTAGTCCTGGACCTTGGAATGTGCCAGTCTGCAACACTCAGTTGGGGTCAACTCTTTCAGCTGGAAGATCAACAGGTTTCAGATCGCCCACAGAGCGTCTTTCACCGAGTTGATGATCCTCCAGGCACAGTTGATGTTCGTCTCAGTGTGTCCCAGGGAACAGGCCGTAGAGCACGGAGTCCCGCGTCACAGTGCTGCTCGGGTCGAACCTCGACAAACACAACTGCAATCCTCTCCAGACTTCCTCTGCATAGGCACATTCCAGAAGGAGGTGTGTGACAGTCTCGTCCCCCCGCAGCCGCTTCATGGGCAGTGTGGGGTGCGGCAGGAGTCTGGGTGTACATAAAGGATCTCACAGGCAGAGCCCTTCTCACCACCAGCCAAGCCATGTCTTGGTGCTTGTTGGAAAGTTCTGGCGATGAGGCATTCTGCCAAATGGCTTTGACAGTCTGCTCAGGGAACCACTCGACAGGATCTACCCTCTCCTTTTCCCGAAGGGTCTCAAGGACACTACGTGCTGACCACTTCCTGATGGACCTGTGGTCAAAGGTGTTTTTCTTCATAAATTTCTCCATGAAGGACAGGTGGTACAGAACGGTCCAACTACTGAGCGTTCCGCGGCAGCGAGGCCAGGCCCATCCTTCGCAACACCGGAGACAGGTAGAATCTCAGTACGTAGTGACACTTGGTGTTTGCGTACCAGGGATCCACGCACAGCTTAATGCAGCCACACACAACAGGTGGCTATCAGGGTGAGGGCAGCATTGGGCGTGTTTTTTCCCCCATTGCACCAGTCTGTGTCTCTTCGGACCCGGTCCATCTTTGATCTCCACATGAAGTGGAAGATGGCCTGGGTGACTGTGGCAGCACAGGTTCTGGGGATAGGCCAGACCTGTGCCACATAACAATACTGAGAGTACCTCACACCTGATGACCAGGGTTTTTCCCTGCGATGGAGAGTGACCGTTGCTCCCATTTGCCTAGTTTCTGTCTCACCTTCCTGGTCCGCTCCTCCCAGGTATTGGCACACGCCCCAGCGCCCCCCCCGAACCAAATACCCAGCACCTTCAGGTGGTCAGTCCTGACGGTGAAGGGGATAGGGGATTGGTCAGCCCAGTTCCCAAAGAGCATGGCTTTGCTCTTGCCTCAGTTTACCTTGGCCCCCAAGGCCCGTTCGAACTGGTCACAGATGCAAAGTCTGTGCACGGACAGTGGATCCGATTAGAAAACGGCAACGTCATCCATGCACAGGGAGGCCTTAACCTGCAGGCCCACGCTGCCAGGAATAGTCACCCTACTCAGGCTCACATCCTTCCTGATGGACTCCGCAAATAGCTCTATGCAGCACACAAACAAGGCAGGAGAGAGCAGGTAGCCCTGCCTGACTCCAGATCTGACTGGGAAGCTCTGATTCCCACCCATTGTCAGTGCAGTCTCAATCAACGTTGGTATAGAGCAGTCTGATCCAATTACCAATTCCCTCCCCGAAGCCCATTTTGGAGAGGACATCCCTCATATATGTATGCGATATCCTGTCAAAGGCTTTCTCCTGGTCCAGGCTGATGAGGCAGGTGTCCACCCCCGTCCTGCACATAGGCAATCATATGAGGAGTGCGAGACGTTCAGCGATCTTCCTGCCCGGTACAGCACAGGTTTGGTCAGGGTGAATCACTGATCCCAGAGCAGACCTGACCTGGTTGGCGATGACCTTTGACAAGATTTTGTAGTCTAAGTGAGATTGGTCTCCACTTTCTAATTTCCTCCCTCTCCCCCTTCTGCTTGTAGGGGAGGGTGATGATGCCTTTCCTCATGGATTCACTCATGGTACCTGCCTGAAGCATACTGACATACACCTCCAGCAGATCCCAGCCAATCAAGTCCCAAAGAGCAGAATAGATCTCGGCCAGTAAGCTGTCACTTCTGGGAGTATTCTTCAAAGGACTCGAGGGCCTTGGTCAGCTCATCCAGAGATAGCGGCTGGTCCAGCCTCGCTCGTGTTCTGTTGTCTAGGACCTCCGTGATAGAGGACAGGAATGACTGGGAGGCAGTGCTGTCGGTTGGCTTAGAGTCATACAGACTGGCATAGAAGGATTTGCTGATCCTCATGTCGTCAGCCTGAGATGACATTACTGAGCCATCCTCTTCCTTCAGGCTGCTGAGGACAGAGCTCTTTGTGCACCTTCTGGAAGAAGAAATGTGAGCATGTCTCATCCTGCCCCTCAGAGTGGACTCTGGACCAGAAGATTATCTTGGAGGCCTCCGTGGCAAACAGCGAGGCTTGCTTGCTCTTCCCCTCCTGGAGGTCCTCTGACATCGACCCCCAACATCTGCAGCAGGTTCTGCATACTGTCCTGGAGTTGGGACAGTTTTCCCCACCTCTCTCACCTCCTGAACACCCTTGAGGATGAAGAACCACTAGATGTTCCCTTTTACTGTTTCCCACCAGTTCGCTGGAGACTCAAAGAGGGGCTTCATGGCTCTCCAACCTGCATAATCCCTCGAGCTCCTTGATGTTCCTCAGGGTCAACAGCTTAGTGTTCAGTTTCCACATTCCCTTACCAGCCTGCTGCTCATCCTGTAGTTGACAGTCAGCCAGCAGGAGGCAGTGGTCAGAGAAGAACACCAGCTTGATGTCAGTGGTTCTGACTGAGTGCATTCAGGACACAAACAGCTAATCTATCCTTGAGCGGATAGACCCATCTGCCCATGACCAGGTGTATCTACACTGTGCTCTGTCTGCAGGGGTGCTGAAGACATCGTGCAGCTTGGCATCTTTGACTATTTCCATCAGGGCTCTGGACGTGGTGTCCAGTTTACTGTCGCCCTGCCGGATCATCTGTCTGCATCAATCATACAGTTGAAGTCTCCGGCCGGAATGACCGGCCTGGATGTAGCCAGCAACAGTGGAAGCTGCTGCAGGACGGCCAACCGTTCACTCTTACCCACAGGGGCGTACACGTTGATTTGTCTCATGGGAGAGTTTCTGTATGTAACATCAGTGACGAGGAGGTGTCCATCCACCACCTCCTTAACCTCAGATGGTAAAGGTACCTCCCCACAACAGGATACACAGGCCTGAGGAGCAGTTATCATTGCCCCCTGACCACACTGACAGCCCATGGGCCCACAAGCTCGACCATCTCCTGTAACTGCTGAGGTGCGGTATCCCACACTCCTGCAAAAACAGGACATCGGCTTTCACGTTGGCCAGGAAGGCCAGCGTTGAAACACATCGTGCAGATTTTATGCTGCGCACATTAAAAATTGGGGATAAAAATTGCAACTATTAAAAAACAAGTTGTGAGGTTACTTGTGTCTGATTGCTGCTGGACCTGCCCCTCTGGGGTAGCTGTCTGCATCCCCATGCAGAACACAAACTGCTGGACCCTCGCAGGGCTGAGGTAGCTGTCCAGCTCCTCACTCAGCCCATTTGCCCACTCGTGTCATCAGGCCACGAGCAGGGTCCACGCTGTCTGCTTCTATATCTGACAGCGGGGCTGTCAGAGGGTCACTGCTCCCAGTGATCTGGAGCAGTGTGGCGGTGGGGCCCTCCTAGCTTTCACCTGGTGGGGGGTGGTAGTTTCCCATTGCCTCAGGCATGTCATCCCTTGGTTGGCAGTTGCTGCTCTCTTCTCCCTGCAGCGCTCTGCCTCTTTTGGTGACGACCCTCCTTACACCCATCCTCACCCTCCAAACAGCTATCCGTGTCTTCCCCATGCAGTGGCCTTTTCCCCTTTTTCTGGGAGGTTTTGGCAGCTGGGTGGGTTTTCTTCCTCTTGTTTTGCACCAAGGTCCATTCCTCTACCTCCTTCTCCACCTCCTGTCAGAGCTTCGCTCGGCAGCTGTCCCTCTCCAGTAACTGTCATCTGCTCTGCTCCGGCCTGTCCTTCCTTTTGCATGCCCCCAGACACCATTCCCTTGCTGGTTTGCGGTGCCTTGCTGTCCTTTTGTGGCCCACCCCTGGCCATCTGTGTGTAGGTGGCAGCCCCTTGTCTTGGGCAGGCCTTTTACATATGGCCCAACCCTGCACAGATTGCAGTTTTTTCCTCCTTGCATTCTTTGGTCAGGTGGCCCTCCTTGCAGTTCCGACAGATCGTGACCTTGCAGTCCACCACCATGTGGCCTGACCTCCCGCAGGTTTGGCACACTTTTAGCTGCCCTGCGTAAGTCAGGTACCCTCTGTTCCCTCCGATAAATAAAGCTGGAGGGTGGGTGGAGGATATTCCCACTGCCATCAACCCTCAGGGTTACCTTGAGGTGTCATTTGCTGGTCCAGATCCCGAAAGGGTCAACCACATTGATGCTTTGTCCCTCAACCTGCACATATCTTCTCAGGAAGATCAGGACATCGGTTGCTGGAATGTAGGGGTGCAAGTGCCCAGCACACAGGTGTTCAGTCTCCATGGAGTCCTGGCCCAGCCTTGGAAAACCAGGCCCACTCACAGGAACAGTACATTATACAGGTGCAGTTAACTCACAGGGGTTTTGTCCACCCAAGGGAAAAGTCTTTGCCCAAACTCCAGGATACAGCAAGTCCTCACCTTCCAGCACACATGCAGGTGTTCAATCTTCCGAGGCCCAGTCCCAGAGCTAGGCCTCCCCACAGGAACAGCTCCTCTGGTAAAAAGTATGTCTTCCACAAGGGCTCAGTCCAAACACCAATAAAAAAGTGAAGACACATACAAAAACAAAAACTAGAGCCCAAGGACTAAGCCCTACCTCAAAATTAACATTATCCTTTTTGTAAAGAGAAGAGAAACAGGCTGTAACCAGCCAGTGAAACAACAACCCCTTAATGAGAACTGAGCTACACCTGAAACACATTGTTAAATTCCTGATGCACAATCCGTCCTCACTAAAAGGAATGCCAGTTAACAAACTGGCTAAATAATTCAGCCAGTTCAGGAATCCGGTTTCTTCCCCACCCCAAAAGAGAGAAGCAGAAACTAACAGTAACATACTGATAATACCAGCCAGCACGGAGTCAGTCCCCTAAACTGAGGAGACTGAATCTCCTATTTATTTATTAAATTACAAAAAGTTTACAACAAACAGTTACATTTACAGCTGCATGCAAGAGATAGCAATTTTACAAGGGAGAGGAGCAGCAAAGCCAGGCCCCAAACACTACCGTTCAAACAGTTTACAGGGACATGAGGACAAACCTCAAATCCCAGTTTCACAAAAATAAAGAAACATCAACAATGACATTTGTACATTAGACAATACTGTTACATACAAAAGTGCAGACAATACAGACACAGCAAGCCCCCGCCTCTCCCACCTTCCGACCACTCTAAGGCAGCCCACCCCACCCACCTTCCGGCTCTGTCCATCCCATGCCCCTTCTAGTTCAGTCCATCCTGACACCTTTTGACCACTTCTAGGACAGTCCACCATAGTACCACCCAGGGTGACAGCAGTCAGGACAGCCTACCCACCTTCTGGCTTCACTAATCACCCTCAGCACCTTTCGACCACCTCTGGGGCAGCCTACCCTGGTACCTGCCCAGGGTGACAGCACTGAGGACAGCTACCTGCCTTCTGGCTCTTGGTCTGCCCCTAGGTACCATTGGGGTCTCACCCACCCCATTGCACCTCCAACCAGTGGGCTAACCTGGCACACCTTTCAGCCACCTCTAGGCCAGCCCATCCCCTTCCCTGGGAGGATGGCATGTAGGGTAGCCCACAAGCCTTCTGGATCTCAGCCCGCCCCTATACACCTTCTGGCTCTTGGCTGCTGACACCTTTTGACCACCTCTAGGACAGCCCATCCCAATTACCCCTTCAGGATGACAGCACTCAGAACAGCCTACCCACCATCTGGCTCTCAGGGTAACTGGCATCAGGGTGGCCTACCCATCCTCCAGCTTTCAGGACAGCCTATCAACCTTCAGGTTCATAGGATAGCCTATCCACCCTCCAGCTCTCAGGACAAAGCATGAGCCTCCCAGACCCAGGGACATGCAAGACAGTGCAGGTGATAGGCCGAGGAAACACCACAAGACAGTTAATTACCAAAAAAACAGTCCTTTCTGGTACACAGTCCAAATCTATACAGTCTTCAAGATATGGAGTCCATTTCCAGGAGGAGTCCACTCCAGCGTACAATGTCAGAATTAGAGTCCACTCCAAACTGCAGAACCCATTGCTAAAAACAGTCCACAACCAAGGGCAGAGTCCACTCCTGGAGGCAGCAAATGCACATCCCACAGGTGTTCAGTCTCAATGGAGTCCTGGTCCAACCTTAGAGAGCCAGACCCACTCACAAGAACACAGTCATAGTACAGGTGCAGTTAACAGAGGTTTGGTCCACTCTTGAAGGAAAGGTCTTCTCCCAATCTCCAGGATACAGCAAGTGCTCACCTCCCAGCACACACACAGGTGTTCAATCTTCAAAGGCCCAGTCCCAGGGCTAGGCGTCTCCACAGGAACAGCTCCTCTGGTAAAATATACATCTTCCACAGGCCTAGTAGAAACACCAATAAAAGAAAAGACATACAAGAAACAAACTACAGTCCAAGGGCTAAGCCCTAACACAAAATTAACATTGTCCTTTTCTCAGAAAGAGAAAGGAAAGCAAAGAGTAACACAGGCTATAACCAGCCAGTGAAACAACAACCCCCTAATGAGAACTGAGTTATACCTGAAACACATTATGTGCATCAGGAGTTTAACAATCCGTCCTCACTAAAAGGAATGCCAGTTAAACTGGCTAAATAATTCAGCAATCAGGGTTTTTCCCCCTCCAAAAAAGAAAAGCAGAAACTAACAGTGACACACTGACTATAATACCAGCCAGCACAGAGTCAGTTCCCTAAACTAAGGAGACTCTGAATCTCCTGTTTATTTTTTTTCTTCTGTAGGGACTAAATCAAAACAGAGTTGGAGGGAGAAATTATGCACTCCACTCCCTGCGGCACCCTCTCCATAACCAATCTTTATTTTATTTTATTTTTGTTTTAACCCCCACACTACCACCTAAGTGCGGTAGCGCTTATTTTATCCCCAGCACCCATGGTGTGTGTGTATACGTGTGAAACACAGTGAAGGACACAAAGTGCATGAATTTTTTATTCAATTTCCACCACCAGGAAGATAGGAAAACACCCGGGTGGCCAGTGACAAACACTGCCCTTCACATCAAAGGGCAGTGCTGTGTGATCAAAACAGTGAAGGGGAGGGTAGGGACTAAATCAAAATAGAGTTGGAGGGAGATATGATGCACTCCACTCCCTGCGGCGCCCACCTCTCCCTGAAATCTCCTGTTTATATATATATATATATATATATATGTATTCAAATTCTACCACCAGGAAGATAGGAAAACACCCGGGTGGCCAGTGACAAACACTGCCCTTAACATCAAAGGGCAATGCTGTGTGATCAAAAACAGTGAAGAGGAGGGTAGGGACTAAATCAAAATAGAATTGGAGGGAGAAATGATGCACTCCACTCCCTGCGGCGCCCACCTCTCCCTGAAATCTCCTGTTTATTTTTTTTTCTTTTTTTTTAAATTTAACCCCCACACTACCACCTAAGTGCGGTAGTGCTTATTTTATCCCCAGCACCCATGGTGTGTGTGTGTGCAGGTGTGAGACACAGTGGAAGACACAAAGTGCACGAATCTTTATTCAATTTCCACCACCAGGAAGATAGGAAAACACCCGGGTGGCCAGTGACAAGCACTGCCCTTATCCCCTGTTTATTTTTTTTTCTTTTGTTGTTTTTTTTTCTTTTTTTTCCTTTTTTAAAAATTTAACCCCCACACTACCACCTAAGTGCAGTAGTGCTTATTTTATCCCCAGCACCCATGGTGTGTGTGCGCAGGTGTGAGACTGTGAAAGACACAAAGTGCACCAATCTTATTAAATTTCACCACCAGGAAGATAGGAAAACACCCGGGTGGCCAGTGACAAACACTGCCCTTCACATCAAAGGGCAGTGCTGTGTGGTCAAAAACAGTGAAGGGGAGGGTAGGGACTAAATCAAAATAGAGTTGGAGGGAGAAATGATGCACTCCACTCCCTGCGGCACCCACCTCTCCCTGAAATCTCCTGTTTATCTCTTTTTTTTTATTTTAACCCCCACACTACCACCTAAGTGCGGTAGTGCTTATTTTATCCCCAGCCCCCATGGTGTGTGTGGTGCTTGCGGTTTATTTATTTAATCTCCTGGTTATATATATTTTTTTTCTTTCTAAGGCAGCCCGCCCCTACCCACCTTCCGGTTAATCTACCGTTTATTTTCTTTTTTTTAAATTTTAACCCCCACACTACCACCTAAGTGCGGTAGTGCTTATTTTATCCCATCAAAATAGAATTGGAGGGAGAAATGATGCACTCCACTCACTGCGGCGCCCACCTCTCCCTGAAATCTCCTGTTTATATTTATCAGTCAGGGTTCCCTGATTGGCCCAGGTTAACAACTCTAATCCCCAGGATCTCATAGTCAATGAGATCTACCTGGTCCTGGTTCAAATCACTGTAAGAGAATAATGTGTGGAAATGTACTTGCAGTTCGCAAAGGACAGGATGCTGTGTGTAAACATATGTACTCGCTAGTACCCATTGGTAAGCCACACTGTGGTCTCAACAAATAACCTTACACTGGTTGCTAGTGTAATTTTTAGCCTCAATTGGATTATTTAGTAAATGTTGTTTAATTGCAGAATTGTGCATAATCATGCAGGTGCACTTTGATGCTTCATTCAGATGAATGCTGGCTTATCTCGAGGTCAGATCATTGTCTATAATTGGATGACGTCTCTGTTGAGTTCAGGAGCTAAGTGATTTGGGAGAACCCAAAGTGAACAACAGTTCAGAGGTTAATGCTAAACAAGTGTTTTTTGTTAACACTGTTGAATACCCTTTCCATCACTTTACTGATGATTGAGCATAGACTGATGGGTTGAAAATTTGCTGAGTTGGCTTTGTCCTGTATGTTGTGCATAGGACCTATGTGGAAAATTGTTGGTTGGTTGGGTTGGGTTGTTTGAGAAGATGCCAGTATTATGACTGGACCGGAACAGCTTGGCTAAGTGCTCAGCAAGCTTGGAAGTGCAAGTCTGCAGTGGTATTGCTGGAATACTGACAGGTCCCGTAGCTTTTATAATATCTGGAGCAAACCTTCTTAATGTCACATGGTGTAAATTGAATTGGCTGATGACTGGCAATGGTTGCACATTCTTCAGTCTTGACTTTACATTGAAATGCTGGGGGCGGGGGTGTGGGGGCTCACCCAGAATTGAGGATAATTTTGCTTGTGCAGCCTCCTTCTCCAATAAACTGTTTAATGGTTCTCCACCATTCAAAGCTGAATGTGACATGGCTACAGAACTTCAATCTGATCCATTGATTGTGGGATCACTTAGCTCTTTGTCCATCACGTGCTGTGTTGCTGTTTGCCATACAAATGATTCTGTGTTGTAGTTTCACCGGGCTTAATGTTTAGATATGCCTAGTGCTGTTCTTGGTATGCACTCCTGCACTCTTCATTGAATCAGGGTTGATTCCTTAACTTGATGGAAATGGTAAAGTGATGGAATTGTCAGACCATTGTGATACAATTTGTGTTTGAATACAATTCTGCTGTTGTTGATGGAAACAGTGCCTCTTGGATGCCCAGTTTTGAGTTGCTAAACGTGTTTAAAGCCTATCCTTTTAGCTTCGCTGTAGTGCAATGTAATACAATGGAGAGTATCTTCAACATGAAGTAGTGTCTTTGCCTCAGCAAGGACGGTGCAGTGGTCATTCATACCAATACTGTCATAGACAGATACATTTATGACAGGTAAACTAGTGAGGACAAGATTGAGTTGATTTTTACCTGCTGCTGATTCCCCTCATCATCTGCCATAGACCCAGTCCAGCAGTGATGTTTTTCAGGATTTACCCTGCTTGGTCTGTCATGGAGATACTATGCTACCCTTGGTTATGGGTACTGGGGTATTATATGACGGATCCTCCTCCAGCTCATCTTGGTGAAGAATACACTGGAAAATTTGCTTTTACAACCCTCTTTCCTGTGGGGGTCTATAAGGCATAGTATAGAATAGTAGAGGAAAACCATGTCATAGCTTAAGGAGTCATAAACAAGACAGAGGGTGGAATCTTACCATGCCCTGAATGACCTGCATTATGGTAGAATATCAGAGAGATCATGTGAGAAATTGAGTGACCCATTTCTCAATGTTAGGAGCAAGCAGATGCATGGGATTGTTGCTCATTATCACCCTCCTGAACAGTGAATCTTGCCTCACTAATATACAGCTTCTGAGAGTACCGTGAAAGAAATAGAAATGAGTTGCTGAGAATGCCTGACCTGAAAGTCCCTGAGTTTACCTGGTGACTCCAGATTACTGCTGCTCTTCCAGACTGCCATCTTGGACATCCAGCACCAAGGTTTCAGAGCATGTTTCAGGGCAGCAGCTGCATGTATCCCATCCATGAATGCTGGCATCCAACGTACGCCTACTTCTCAATGCAATCATGGCACATCACTGATCCAATTACAGTATTTCTCTGCATTGTACTGCTTCACTTCATGGTACACCAACACTTATCATTGCAATGCTGCTGCAAGGAGACTATATGTGCAAGGCTAGGGGCTCAGCTTACAGAGTAGACCAAGCTGCACCTCAGCGCTGTTTGTTTGGTCTCCTGAATGCTCGCAGCATCCCTGCTTTTCCTTGCCTTCCCTAGCTGTGTCTTTTTTATGTGTCGCCCCCTAAGCCAGAGTTGAGATGCTCACAATCCTGGTATAATGTCTTGCCATTTGACACTGACATGAAGCCAGGGAGCTTGCCAACTTTGTCAGCAGTCCAGGGTGACTTTCTGATGAAGGGCTTTTGCCCGAAACATTAATTTTCCTGCCCCTCGGATGCTGCCTGACCTGCTGTGCTTTTCCAGCACCACTCTAATCTCCACCATCTGAAGTTTCCACCTCCGCCCAGCAGTCCAAGGTGGACATGCATCAAGTGATGACTTGGAGATGCCGGTGTTGGACTAGGCTGTACAAAGTTAAAAAGAAACAACACCAGGTTATAGTCCAACAGGTTTATTTGGAAGCAATAACTTTCAGAGCACCACTTCTTCATCAGGTGGTTGTGGCCTTCAGTGAAATGTTTCAAGCTAACAGACAAGTCTCAAGGTCTTTGTGAAGTAGTCCTCTCTGAAGTCAGGCGAAGCACCTGGCAATAAGAAGGTTCCTGGTACAGTCAGCCAGGGTAGCCTCAGTACAGGAGCATGGGCACAGCCAAGCCCCTAGTTAGGGTGGTCATGGTCAGAGGCTCCATACCTTTATTCTCCAGGGAGGGGTCACAGTCAGTGTGGGTCTAGCACGGCCACAGTCCAGTGAGGAAACTGTACCTACATTAGTCAAGGTCTGGTTACCCATCAATCAAGGATGTCCAGCTAAGTGGCTCAAGGGGTGACCCATGGGCTGTTCAGGGGTTTGGTATAACTAGGGAGCTTGTGCTGCAGGAGAGAGGCAGGGGAACTTTCAAAGTGGGGAATAGAGGCAGATGGGATTATTAAAAAATGAAGGAGGCAATGCAATATATAATGGGGGGAGACATTAAAGCATGATAGATCAATACTCATGCAGGAGTATTGGATTTTGTTAATGCTGAACAGCACCCTAGCTTTGAGAAGGGGGCAGTGAACTGTAAGACCTGGCATGTTCACCTCATGTGCCTGTAACTGGGGAGAGAGGCGAACAGCTAGAGTCTCAGATAGTCAGGTTGGGTGGGGACTTGGAAAGGTGCAATTTCTACGGGGTCAACAGGGAGGACAAACAGTAAGGAGATGTTAATATTTGGGGCATTCACATGCACAGTCAGGTGGAGCCTGGAACTCTCAGTCTGAGGAGTGGCTACTGCTGCCTTCCATCATCCTGTAAATCACAAGTGCTCAATGGAAATGAAATGGTTCGTACCACTTCCAGAATGGATGTGCTAGATGCTGCCTTCCATAAAGGGATGTCTGTAACATAGCTATAGGGGTCCTTAAAATGGTAACAGCTGTAGATATACACCCTGACAGTGAAGATAAAACTTGTGAGCTTGTGATTTTGGGGTCTCGATGGTATGTCAATGCTGAGGCTGCTGACACTGGCAGAGGACTGCGAGCTGTCATTTCAGTTATGCAGCACATGGACAGAGTGCAATATTCAGAACAACCTCCAAGGGACTCTCAGTGGGTGGGGTCAGTCAGCTGAATTGTGAGGGAGCCAGCTGCATCTGCAACCATTAACTAGGTGTCTGCAAGGAAACACATGATATGTTGGCTACTCCCCAGCCATCGTGCAACATTGACCCACTCCGTGTACTACATCTCCCTGGTGCTGTCACTGCTGGGGAACACACTGAGATATAAACTCATGCGTACATAGCCAGCCAAACAGTAGGCAATGTTGAAGAGGTTGGTGCAAGATTCAGAGTTAGTCAATGCCATGTACACGGATGCCCCACATGATGTATATGGCACTCATTGTATACTCTGTAGCCCTGTACCATGTTATTGCCAAGGCGAGGTTCCACAGATCGTAACAAAGCATCCAGGCCTTACTCAGAGACAGAAACAACTACATGAATGGTGAGAAACAAAGATTTATGAAAGTAATAAGCAATTTACATAACATTCGATGGAAAACAAACTATTTCCATAACATTCTGTGGAAAGTAAACTATCTCCTGAGTGGAGACTGTCAAGGGGACTGTGTATGGCTCCTTCTCCAACTGAGTGTCTCAGGTGGGATTAGGGGGCAGGAAGCCTTGACCCTAGTCCCGGTGCCCCCTAATCCCACCCCACCCATCTTCCTTCCTTTGGTCCTGAGGGCCAATGCGTGGAGCGATGGATTACAGGTACTCTTGACTCACAGACTACCCCAAAGGGTTCTGGGCTTGTCTCTCTGTGGCAGACACCAACCTGCTCATGAAGGCAGACAGTCACAGGATTGGCTACACTGCTGCATAATCTGAGCATTGATGGGCATTGTATTGCTGGAGTGAACTGCACTGTTACAATTTCTGAGTGATGACTGTCTGTGTGTCGCAGGACTGGCTGCCTTGCTCAGCTCCTCAGTCATAAGGGCCAGCACCTATTGTACATCTGACTATGCTGCTGCTTCTTCCTGGGTGAAGTTCTTCATCGCTGACTTGACAGGGCCCTCTCCTGCTGGGGTTCTCAGACCTGGTTATCTCTTCATCTGCAGAGCTGGTGAGTGTCAAGTTGGAAATGCGATATGGTAAGATTAATCAAAAACCAGATATGGTACTCAGCCTGAGGGGCTGAAGCATTAACCAATGTGATGAGTTTGTAAGATTCTCAGTCCCGTAGTGAGAATCTCACTGCCAAATCCAATGTGACTCACACTTAGCCAAGAAATTGTAAGATTTAGTCCTCAGTTTTACTCCTTTATGACCCAAAACTGTTCTCCTGCCCAAATCTGTGTCGCACCATCATATTGAATGTGCTTAATGCACTCTTCAGAATATTGAAGCCCCTAGCCAGAGACATTCTGTGTCCTTGCTGCTCTTAGTGTTTCCTCCAAGTGGTTTTCAACATGGAAGGAGGGAGGTCGACAGGTAATAATTAGTCGGAGCCGAAAATGTGTTGCTGGAAAAGCAAAGCAGGTCAGGCAGCATCCAAAGAACAGGAGAATCGACGTTTCGGGCATAAGCCCTTCTTTGGCCTTCAGGCTTATGCCCGAAACGTCGATTCTCCTGCTCCTTGGATGCTGCCTGACCTGCTGCGCTTTTCCAGCAACACATTTTCGGCTCTGATCTCCAGCATCTGCAGTCCTCACTTTCTCCTCGAATAATTAGTCGGAGTTTTCTTCATTGATAATCAACTTGGTACAGCAGCCAGAGTGGGCCAGCTGCACAGACCAATGGTTAAAAGAGCAGCTTTCTTATTTAAAGGAATATCTTTCTGCTTTCATTAGATCAATTTAAAATAGAAAGAAATGAGTGAGATGGGACATCATCAGCACTATCTTCCAGCTGATTTAACTGACTACCCGTTCACTTTCCACTGGGTAAGTGGGATTAAAATCATTCCTTTAATATCTTGCTCAGTCAAATTGTTAATTAATGGTAATGGGAAACAATAAATCTTCAAAAAAGGATAATAAATTTACCTTTGGTACCAACGTAATGTTATAGAGGAAAGGGCACCATAACTAACAACACATAAAGAAAGCACATATGAATCAGAAAAGGAAGAACAGAAGAGGAAAAATCTTGCATTTGTGGCTTGACAAGTTTATTTTAGGCATTATCTATTATAAATGTAGACATAGAAATTTATAATGTAAAAGTTGGCAGGAACTATGTGCAGACATAATATTTTTAACATATTATGTAGAAAAATGGTGGATTTCTGACAGGCTGTGCAGTAGCATATATGCCTGACACAGGCTCAGAAAGGTTGGGAGAGTGCCTTGTGTCTAACATGAGCCAATTATTCTGCATGTTTTTTTTCTCTTCAAGAACCTTTAGAGTCTACAGATTTCTCAGCACTGGCATGGACAAATCTCATTTAAGGGTGTAAAGATAACATTATTCAAGAGATCTTTGCACTTCATTTTGCACCTTCTGTTCCAGAAAGTAACATCACTCAAGGCTCTTTTTAAACAAATACATTTCTAACATTATATCTAATCTCGTGACTGTGTTTCACAATGCCATGTTTAATGGGCGAATATGATTTTGTCTCATAACATTTTGGATTACATTTGTAGTGTTTATTTGAATGTCTTGTGTTTTCTTATTTTCTGCATACCTTTCTTCATTTTGGTATTATTTTAACTTCTTTATTCACCATCAAGAAGCTTGACAGACAATTGAAACAAATCAAAGTTTTCCTGAAGAGATTGTGTGGGGACAAGGAACAGATTGACAGAAACGCATACAATAGCTACAACACATCAGAACAATCTGAGTTGACCCACTCTTAATCAGGAAGTAGATCTTTGAGCCCAACTGGAGATATTTGTCCACATGTAATCAGTTCACCTTAGGCGTTTCAATTGGCAGTTACAATTTGGCAACTTTCACAGTTTGAGTACCAACTTCATGACTCTGGTATCAAAAAGCCTATGCATCGTGAAAGTCATTTATGTTGAACTTGCTTAGGTTACATCAAGAGAGCAGACTCCCACCATTTGAACTACTCAGGCTGCTTTAAAGAAAGTTATGACAGTAATGGTTTGTCATGGAAACCAATCAATAACAGATAAGGGTCATATAATTTTAGAAGTGGACACTTGGAATCCTTACATTATAATACAGCTACTATAGCCATGATATGGAGGTGCTAGTGTTGGACGGGGGTGGACAAAGTTAAAAATAACACAACACCAGGTTATAGTCCAAACAGGTTTATTTGGAAGTACTAGCTTTTAGAGCACTGCTCCTTTGTCAGGTAGCTAGTGGGGCAGAATCATAGGACACAGAATTTATAGCAACAAATCACAGTGTCATATGTTATCGATCATTTGTATGACACTGTGATATTTTGCTCTAAATTCTGTGTCTTATAATCCTGTCCCACTAGCTACCTGATGAAGGAGCAATGCCACTCTGCACCCAGAAAAGACTGGCATTTCAAAGCTGTCCTGCTCAGTGATGAATATGCAGTCAGAAGATGTCGGAGAAGGGGAAGATGGTGCTGTGAATCTGGAGTTCCTGGTGGAGGGGCTGGTGCCAATGATGGTGAAAGTCATTTACACTCTTCCCAGGAGACTGTCAGAGGATGCCACATCTCTGGCAGTCTGGTCTAAACTCACTCCCCCCACAGGAGCAGCAGACAGGCATGTAGGATACAATGACCCTTAAAACCCAGAGGCTGCTACATTGTGAGGACCCAGCTTCCTGAAACATATGATCAATTAGCTGTGTCCCTGGATAGTTTGTAAACTAGCATGGAGTGCCAGCCCTAGCACTCTTAGGGTCTGCTGGCAACATGCACACATGCCTACACTCCATCACTCCAGGCAGTCATTCTCAGGACCCAAGTCATGACCATAAATGGGCAGGGAACCTGGTGTACACTGCAGGTACTCCTTCTTCACAAGGGGATTTTTGTAAGTGCCAAGTTATAACATTTTGAATAATTGCTTCTAACATCTTTATGACTTCCTCTTCAAGCAAAAAGGGTCCAGCTTACCCAGCTCACTGTAAGGCCTGTGTCATTAAAGGGTAGTCGGTATATCAATGCAAAAAATCCCGTTTAGAAGGTGAGACAAGATGTTGCTGAACAGAAACCATATGCCACACACTGGCAGCAACAGAGGCTGTGCTATGCATAAAAATGAGTGCACAAAGAAAGTTACTGGCCAAGCAGATACAATGAAAACTGATGATGGATCAAAAGCAAACAAGTATTCCACAATGTAGCCAATAGCAGATCCATAAATACTGTAAGCAACTGCAGCCATTCATGTTGTGTGTCCTTGGAAAATAGGAAAGCACACATACTGAGGGCCAATATTGATACTAAGGTGAAGGCCAATATTCTTTCTGTTGGCATAAGAATAGTTACTTCAAACTCTAGAAGACAATGGTAAAACCAGCTGCATACATTAACTGCATATAATGGATCAGCAGGTCATTGTGTTGGTACAATAACACTGAAAAGCAGCTACAATCGATCAGCACAGTTCCTACTGTTAAATCTTTAATTACTAAGTACCAGGAACAACGGACTGTACAACACAGGAACAGGGCTTTCGACTGACCATGTCAACACTGACCATAATGCCATTCTAAACTAATCCCATCTCCCTGAACGTTGTCTATATCCTTCTATTCCCTATTAAATGCCTCTTAAATGTTACTATTTTATCTGCTTCTACCAGCAAATGTAACAGGATCTACAGATCACTGTGCTACATTTAAGAGCAACAACACTGAGTGCAAATGTTCCCTCACGTCAATTATTATTCGAGTGACAAGCTTGAAGAACTCTTTCAAGACATTACTCATCCAAGTTTCCACTTGTATGAGACAAGCTAATGGAAATACAGGAAAGGATAAAGAATATGTCTGACATGCAGGTAAGGAATTGTGCAGTTTTACCATAAGACATAAAGTTCAGGTTAAGCATCTGACAAAGGAATCTATTTTCCAGCAGACATCACTGAGGTTCATCATGAACCCAGGTTGTATAAAGTTGTGACACCAAATGGAGTGACATTACATGAAAATCAATGTCTATTCAGGGAACAGTCTAATAATGCAAGACCCAGCAATCCTATGGCATATTGAACATGTCCAAAGGTGAAATCAGGACTTAATACTGCTCATGGTGAAGCTAACCAGCATGATGCAGTTATGCAAGAAAATATGATTAAACAGTCGGCGATATCAAACCAGTTTAACTGTGACAAGATCTAATTATATCAAATTTACAATTAGGTTTCATTGTCACATATACTCAAGTACAGGGGTACAGGATTACAGTGAAAAGTGTACAAAGCCGCCATACCCCAGTGCTATCTGAGGTACAAGGGTATCAATGTAGGCACACTCTTTGGTATAAAGTAGAACATAAAAAATAGGTTAAGAGTTTAGCATTCTTGTCCTTCTTAAATGTTTAGCCATGGGTCTTGATCTGATTCTTCCACCCTGATGCTGAGGCCATCACTAGCACATGTCACCTGGCCACGGTACAGAATGATATCGCCTTTCCTCTGGTGCTTTCTTGCTTCTACTGACAACATCAACACTGTGAGACCACTGGGCCAATGGCAGCATTGCAGCTGCAAAGTGCTCGCCTCAGAAAGTAAGATCCAACTTTAAAAAAGCAGAAAAACAAATAAAAAAGCACCTTTACATTTTGGACAATCATAAACTCATGAAGTTGTTAATTCACAATGCATATAACTTCTTTAGCAATGTAAACAATGTTAAAACATTCTTGTTATTATCTGTCTATTATTAATGTGTAACCTTAACTTCAGGTCAAAGAAAGATGTTTATAGTGTGTCTTTGAGTGGGTATGCTCATAATCTACATACATTATCAAACATGATGTTACCTGTCAGGTGATACTGGCTTAGACTTTATTAATAAAGATCTATTAGTAACAGGTCTCCATAAACATGCAAATACTACTGTAATCTTGAAGTAAGAGAACTCATGAAATAGTTGACCAGTTTTATTTGAGCGATTGGAGAGTTTGTGGTGAAGGTTTGAAGGAAACATAGCAAGGACTACCACAAACAGTGAGGCTGGATGTTAAAAAAGATTAGAAATTACTGAAGAAACTCAGCAGGTCTGACAGCATTAGTGAGACGAATGCAGAGTACTGATGGAAAGTCACCAGACTCAAAACATTGACTCTGCTTTCTTCACTGCCAGACCCAATGAGTTTCATCAATAATTTCTGTGTTTGTTGCAGGTCTCCAGCATCCACAGTTCTTTATCTTATTTTAGTGAGGCTGGATGTACTGCAAGTGCTTTCCACATTGACTTTCTTTTCATTTTGCAGCCATACTCTTTGAGTTATATTGCTGGCATTCACTTCTGAAAGTTCTTTCCATTGACAACAGAGGCATTACTCTGAGGAGCCTTCTGCTTCCTGGAGGTAAACAAGATCTCCCTCCTCCTGTCACATTCTTGACCAGAAGCAAAAGGCTAAACTGGGCTGAGCACAAGGACATAGTTTCAGTGGCCTCTACCTTAATCGGTTCTTTACCTATATCAAAAGGATGCCTCCAATTCCATATGCTTTCATTTTTAGCAATCTCTTGGGTAGAACCTTCTGGAATTCCGGATAACTAAAACTCAAAGACAATCCTTATGTTAGTGACAACCACAAAAATATAAATCAAGTAGATTAGTTAGACATGAACTGCCTTTTATAAACTGATTCTAGTCCTTTCCAATCAGTCCATAAGCAAAGCCATGCATTGGGTGAGGTGTGGGGACACAAACAGAAGAACAATGAAAGGTTACTGGACCTTGAATGATGGGAACCAGCGAAACGAGCTGTGGGCTTATGGAGTCACAGGGATGTTGGGGTGAGGCTGGGGATGAGGAGTGTTTGCATTTGGGCCATCTGAGGAGCTGAAAATGGAGATTGAGACTTTTCTGGTGTCCTTAACCGTTACAGAGTTAAAAATCACATAACACCAGGTTATCGTCCAACAGGTTTAATTGGAAGCACTAGCTTCCACTAGACAACCACCTATGAAGGAGCGGTGCTCCAAAAGCTAGTGCTTCCAATTAAACCTGTTGGACTATAACCTGGTGTTGTGTGATTTTTAACTTTGTATACCCCAGTCCAACACCAGCATCTCCAAATCTTAACCGTTACAGGGCTTCCTGAATTATAAATGCCCAACTTACGAATGGTTGTACTTTTGAAAACAATCCCAAACAAAGACCTAATTTTATATATCCAACATGTGAACTTTTCTCCATACTTAACAAACAGCTTTTTTTTATTGTCCTGCATTGCATTCTAACTTGTGTACAAATTGACTTGTGAACCAACTCAAGAATGGAATCTGTTTGCAAATCGGGGACTGTCTGTATTCTTGTCAGGATATTAATCTTAGAATTATTAGACAAATAAAAAATGACACACTCCAGATCATTGGTAGCGCATGGCTCATTTGTGAGATTGTTGTCAAACCCAAGGGATTATTTAGTATAAAAACCCAAAAACCATAACATCTTTAAAAAAAAGTGCTTCTGAATATTAAAAATCTTTGATATATGGTGGGAAACTTCTGTCTCCAAAAAGAACATTTTTACCTGCTTTTATTCTCTTGTGCCTTTTAGTAAAAGCATTTTTTTCAATTGCAACATACAACATATTGCTAAGTGCACAAAAGGAATCAAATGAGTTACTTAATCTGATCAGACGACAGAACTCAGCAGTGACTGTTTAAAAAATGTGTCTATTACATAGATTGAAGTCAGATTTTTAGTCAAGTTTAAACAATACTATATTTAAATATTGAAATTACCAATTGTATCTGCAACACATAATAAAATATATTTTAGGAAAGTGTCAGTTAGCTGCCTTACCATTCTCAACATTTTCACCTTTTCATTAAACTGTTGTAGATAACAAGAGATCTAAAGAAGTAAAGCCTGCCAACATTTGCTTCCTGCAGTCAGTTTTTGCTGGGAGGAGGATCTGCTGGTTTTGAAACAGTATCGACTAGCAGCTGATCTACCCACTTTTCCATGTAACCAACCACAACTCTAACCAATGAGGAGCCTAGACAAAATATGTTCCCTAACCACCATCCCAGCATACACTGACTTCTATTGATCCCAATCTTAACCTCCATTGGGACCAATGCTATAGCATTGCCAGACTATGTGCTAGTTTTAACAGCTGGTCATGGCACTAACTTCAAAGGTTGGGGTGATGAATGACAGCATGAGTCTCTTTTGAGTTGAAAGATCAGATTTTGGAACAGCTGTTTCAGCTCTTGCTATTTCATTATATACTGGGGTGTGAACATCGACTTTAACAGGGAGTCATCGATATCTGACTCAGGTTCTACAATCAGCAGCTGAAAATGTGTTGCTGGAAAAGCGCAGCAGGTCAGGCAGCATCCAAGGGCCAGGAGAATCGACGTTTCGGGCATGAGCCCTTCTTCAGCTCATGCCCGAAACGTCAATTCTCCTGCTCCTTGGATGCTGCCTGACCTGCTGCGCTTTTCTAGCAACACATTTTCAGCTCTGATCTCCAGCATCTGCAGTCCTCACTTTCTTCTACAATCAGCAGCAAAGGCACTGTCCACCTTTTTTTGACGGCTGCCAACCAAGTTTTCTGAAAGAAATGTTTGCTGCCTGGACCACTCTGGAGAAGCTGCACAATATTCATCAGAATGTAATACATCATATTATCCTGGATTCTGCACAGCCGTGAAATCCTGACAGCACGGGCCTTACCACTAAGAGATGTAACCCACATTGCAGGACCAGGTGGAGGAAGAGGCAGAGGAGGAGGGAGTGGAAGATTAAGTGGTGAAGCAATAAGGGAGGAGGGAATTACCAGCCTTTCCAGCCAGGTTCTTCATGATTGCCTCATCCAATTGTGGCACCACTGGAACCAACTCCAATTCCCCATTCACCCACAATCACACGTCTGCTTCACTGCTCATCTCATCATCCACAGAGCCACAATGTTGAAAGAGAATCCACCAGAAGCCAATTACTTGAAACTAAATTTCTCCTACAATCCATTAAATATTCCACTTAAAAAGTCAATGATCGGTCTTATTGAATCCTTTAATATCTGTCTTGTGACTGCCTTAGCTTGTCTGAGTGTTCCTATGCAATGCTATACCAATGATGGCAGCAGAGCTGGTAAAAGGCTGCGGGGAGACTGCCATTGGTTTTGGAGAAGGCCTTCTAACAGTATTGGCCTGGAAAGGCGCAGCTTCTGATTGAATCATCTTGAAAGCGGTCTGTACTGGCCGGCTGACAGGCAACAGCAAGGGCACCATTAGAGTGGTAAGGAAGCCAATGCCATTCCATGAGATGAAGTGTCAGAAAACGTAATCATCCAGTGGAGGAAACATTACTGAACTGCAGTGAGATCCAGCAAGCCATTTGCACATGGAAGTCTGCAACCACAATGGCAGCAGGCTGTGTTTCCATGCCAACAAGTAACACTGCATGTCGTCAGTCCTAGCTTCCACTGCAACAGTTCAGACATCAGGAGGCCTAGATGCTGCCTCATACTCAGGCTGTACGGTTTCTCTTGGAGTTGGTCAACATCTCCATGCTATACTCCAATCTCTGTGCAAAACATGACAGTCTGCATTTCCATCAGCCAAATTCTGTTAGATGTACCAAAAGAGTCTTCAGCTCAGTTCTCTGAAGCAGAATTCCTGTGCTACCTTGCCCTCAGTGTATCTGATACCCATGCTGTCCTTGACCAAAGCTCACTCAAGCTCTTTGTCACAACATGGGAGGTTCAAACTCACTGTCTTGCTACTCTTTCACCTCTTGCTTTTCCACCACAGGCTGATGTGATATAACATGATGGATATGAGGATACAATCTTCTTCAATAGTTTCAGCCATGCAGTGGGTTCTAGCTTCAGTAATTCTCCAATGATGGTGATCACTGTCTCTTCCTGTACCTGTGCTTTACCTCAGGTAGGTAGTTCCTGTTGCCTCAGTCAGTGCATCCCCTTGAAGATGGAGTGTATGTGTTAGCAAGTGTGGTGCAATTTGTTTAGGTAATTCTATGATTACAGAGGTGGCAATGTCTGTATGCTGTGAGGTAAGCATTTGAGGCTTGCTGTCATGTTAAGTGTGTGAATGTAAGGAATATCTATACATTTGAAGGATAGGTCCTGATAGATAGTCATTGGTGTATGGTACCAATATGGTACCAGAATATAGCATTTAAAGGTACCTTTACTGACCTTGACTGTTGTCAAACATAGCACCTAGGTCCTCAGAGGAGATGGGGGAGATACTAAATGCATATTTTGCATCAGTATTTACTGTGGAGAAGGACATGGAAGATATACAATGTAGGGAAACAGATGGTGACATCTTGAAAAATGCCCAAATTACAGAGAAGGAAGTGCTGGATGTCTTAAAAAGCATAAAGGTGGATAAATCCCCAGGACCTGATCAGGTGTACCCTAGAACTCTGTGGGAATCTTGGGAAATGATTGCTGGGCCCCTTGCTGAGATATTTGTATCATCAATAGTCACAGGCGAGGTGCTGGAAGACTGGAGGTTGGCTAATATGGTGCCACTATTTAGAAAGGTGGTAAGGAAAATCCAGGGATCTGTAGTCTGGCAAGCCTGATGTCAGTGGTGGGCATGTTGTTGGAGGGAATCCTGAGGGTCAGGATTTACATGTATCTGGAAAGGCAAGGACTGATTAGGGATTATCAACATGGCTTTCTGCATGGGAAATCATGTCTCACAAACTTGATTGAGTTTTGTGAAGAAGTAACAAAGAGAATTGATGAGGGCAGAGTGGTGGTGATCTATATGAACTTGATCTATGCAGACTTCAGTAAGGCATTTGACAAGGTTCTACATAGTAGACTGGTTAGCAAGATTAGATAACATGGAATTCAGGGAGAACTAACCATTTGGATACAGAACTGGCTCAAAGGTAGAAGACAAAGGCTGCCTTTCAGACTGGGGGCCTGTGGCCAGTGGAGTACCACAAGGATTGGTGCTGGGTCCACTGCATTTTGTAATTTGTATAAACATAGGAGGCATAGTTGTAAGTTTGCAGATGACACCAAAATTGGAGGTGTAGTGGACAGTGAAGGTTTCCTCAGATTACAATGGGATCTTGATCAGATGGGCCGTTGGGCTGAGGAGTGGCAGATGAAGTTTAATTTAAATAAATGTGAGGTGTTGCATTTTGGAAAAGCAAGTCAAAGCAGGACTTATACACTTAATGGTAGGGTCTTGGGGAGTGTTGCTGAACAAAGAGACCTTGGAGTGCAGGTTCATAGTTCCTTAAAAGTGGAGTCGCAGGTTAATAGGATAGTGAAGAAGGCATTTAGTATGTTTTCCTTTATTGATTAGAGTATTGAATACAGGAGTTGGGAGGTCATGTTGTCAGCTGTACAGGACATTGCTTAGGCCACTTTTGGAACATTGTGTGCAATTCTATCGGAAGGATGTTATGAAACTTGAAAGGATTCAGAAAAGATTTACAAGGATGTTGCCAAGGTTGGACAGTTTGAGCTGTATGGAGAAACTGAATAGACTGGGGCTGTTTTCCCTGGAGCATCGGAGACTGAGGGGTGACCTTATAGAGGTTTATAAAATCATGAGGGCCATGAATAGGGTAAATAGACAAGGTCTTTTCCCTGGGGTGAAACAGTCCGGAACTAAAGGGCATAGGTTAGGTGAGAGGGGAAAGATTTAAAGGGACCTAAGGGGCAACTTGTCCATGCAGAGGGCGGTGTGCATGGAATGAGCTGCTAGCTGAAGTGGTGGAGGCTGGGAAAATTACAGCATTTAAAAGACATCTGGAGGGATATATGAATAGGAAGGGTTTGGAGGGATATTGGATCAGAGTGGTGCTGGAAATGTTCGGCCATGGGGCGGTGGGGTTGATTGGTGCGGGTGTCCTGGAGATGCTCCCTGAAGTGCTCTGCGCTCCCCAATGCCTCATCTTCACCATGGACATCCAATCCCTCTACACCTCCATCCACCATGACCAGGGCCTCCCATTTATCTCTCCCCCCTGGAGGCTCCATGCCTCTATTCCTGATGAAGGGCTTTTGCTCGAAATGTCGATTTTCCTGCTCCTTGGATGCTGCCTGACCTGCTGTGCTTTTCCAGCACAACTCTGATCTGAACTCTGGTTTCCAGCATCTGCAGTCCTCACTTTTGCCTTGGAGGGATATTGGCCATGTGCTGGCAAATGGGACTAGATTAATTTAGGATATCTGGTCGGCATGGACGAGTTGGATTGAAGGGTCTGTTTTCATGCTGTACATCTGTGACTCTCTGACTCTATCTATGGTTCTGGCATCGATCCTCACAACTACTTGATGCCATTGCCTTAGCAAAGTTTCTCTGGAGGCCCTCTTCATCCCATGTGGGCAGATTATATCTGCTTCTCTTCAGCTTCTGCACGCATGCGTCTGAAAATGTTGGAGTTGCTCTAGTATTGTACCATTAATACATTTTAGAATAATGTGGAGAACATGTTCCTGCCATAATCCACCTCTCTTTTAAGTGTAGATGACTAGTTTAAAATAGTCCTCACTTGCTTCAGCTTAGCTTAGAGTTGCATGACTTGTACTCCTTGCACACACATGTAACCACTCAACTGTGTAATGAGCCCTGGCTCCATGCTACAAACAACCTTGGACCACTTCCACATTTTGGGGCAACAAGTCTATACCAGAAATTATGACACAGCAAGAATAAATTAGATTTTAATCATGTACAGCAGAAGAAATGAAGATTGGGATGGCTAGTGAGATTAAAGGCGACGATAAAAATAATTGTAATAAAAACAGAAATAAGTTCTGAGGGAATGAGTCTCAACAATGAAGTCTATCAATGAGGTCTGTTACAGCATGCTTTAGGAGATCTGGGTACCGACTTCTAACGTCAAATTCAAACCTCCCTGCATTTAGCTGAAATCTCTTGCGATGAGATAAAGAACAGAGACTGAGGATAGGCAGGACATTATAAATTGCTGGCAATAACAACTGTGACAAGTTCAAGATGTTGATCCTGGGATAGCAATGTTCTCCAGAGCAGTTGAGGGGAATTGATCCTATGCACCTCTCCATCAAAATCAATAAAATTGTTTAACATGTCCTAAATGGAGAGATTGTTTGAGAAGATGCTTGGAATTTTTACATGGATTACATTGGCTGCCCATCTCTGACCAACTCAAAAGAAATGAATACAGACTGAACAACCAGTCATGGCCATTATAGGCAATTACATAAAAGAAGGTCAACTGGGCAGAGGGTGACTCAGTCTTTGGAAAGGTTGTGTCCTTGATGCTGTGCAGGGGAAAGGGGAAGTAAACACTGAGTGTTTCAGCATTGAAATGGGTATCATCTTCCTGGCATTGGAGAAGCAAAAGGGCAGGGAGCAAGACTGCCAGTGACAACTGGTAGGGGTTGGGGGCACTTGAGCATAATGAAAGCTGCAACTGGAAATGGGGGCATATCAGTCAGATTTTGGATCCTCTGGCAAAGAGGGGTAATGCACACCATAAAAAGGACAGAGCCTTGAGCTGCAAGAAAGCCAAAAAGTGAAAAGAGGTGCAGGAAAGACACAGAGGCCAAACCCTCAACATTGGAGCTACCATTCAAGTCAGAGTTACTTGTAGATGACAGAGTCTCAGTACCACAGAGGCATGCAACTCTCTGGGCAGATGGTCACTAACCTCCATGCTGTAGTCCCTGAAGTCCACACACCACACAGCACTGCATGACATGCCAGGAGCTGTCAAAAGGTTACTGGCCTCGAACATTTTGATTCTTTCCAAGGATCAGCTAGGAATCTGAGTGACACCTCATAAACTGTAGCAAGCTACTACATGTTGGACATTACTAATACTCTTTTTGTCAGATTCATTCATTTAATGATAATCATGTCCTCACAGGTACAGATATTGTTGGGGTTTTGCCACTAACACTGCCCTCTACCAGTGTGTGCCATTATCCATTGAATTCATGTGGCTAGCAAGGGCAGTGAGATTCATCAACAAGAAGGACTTTCACATTGGCAACATTCACTGGTCTGCAACTACAACAAGGACTTTTACAGGTCCAGAGATGTTTTCCAAAATCTCCCTGCAATGGTGTTGTTTACTGTGATGATCTATTGCACTGTACAGAGCATCATATCCCCCTAGTTGAAAAATGTGGTGCTGGAAAAACACAGCAGGCCAGGCAGCATCCGAGGAGCAGGAGAATCGACGTTTCGGGCATAAGCCCTTCTTCAGGAATTCCTGAAGATAGGCTTATGCCCGAAATGTCGATTCTCCTGCTTCTCGGATGCTGCCTGGCCTGTTGTGTTTTTCCAGCACCACATTTTTTCAACTCTGGTAATCCAGCATCTGCAGTCCTCACTTTCCCCTATCATATCCCCTAGAGGAGTGAAGCCTGAGGACAATGAGGCTCTGGAAGGAAGTAACTCAACATGCGAAGACCCTGCCATTGGTTGTCAAATCTTTAGGTCTCCTATAGCACTTTGCTTCCCTCTGGCTTGTGTCATTATTAGCATTAAGGTGGTTGAGGTATTGTAGAGCCACCAATCCTTCTTACAATGTTGAGTCTAAGGGCATATGTGACTATCAATGGTAAAGGATAGACCATTGGTGAGTCTTAGCACAAAGTGGCACATATTACACAACAACAAGTAGTAGCTTATTGCATACTAGAAAGATTTGCAAGTTACATTGACTTCTTAGATATAGTTACTTCAGACTGCCAGAAATGACATATCTGACCCCATCTGATTCTCATACAAAACTGCCTGATTTTCCACTCAAAAACTGTGTGACATCATCAGGTTGGGTTGAGGTTAACACCAACTTCATGATTAACTCTTTCAGAAACATTTCTGTACATTATATCTCCCCCCCGTTTATACTAATCCCAATCTTGGACTCTTGGCCCATAACTCTGGATAACATGACTGAATATTGAAAGAATGCTTTAATGTTAGAAGAGTGTCTGACGATACAACCCATTTGTGTAGTGGGTTCCAGACTCTCACTATGTCTGAGTGAAAAAAATTGTTCTGAGCTCTCCTAGGAGTTAGCCTTCTACTTCTTACCTTAAATCTATGCACCTGGTTAGTGGCTCTCTGAAAATAGAAAAACTGCTTTCCTATCCATTCTATCTATGTCCTCATAATCTCATATATCTCTGTTGGGTCCCCTCTCGACCTTCACTGCTCAAAGGAAAACAACCCCAGCATATCCAATCTTGTCTCAGTTCTCCGAACCTCCAGCCTAAGCTGCATCCTGTAAAATTTCCTTTGTTCCCATCTCTGGAACAATCACATCTGTTCCATAATATGGTGACAAGAACTGCATGCATCACTCCAGTTATGGCCAGTGTTTTATACAGTTTCAGCATAACTTCCTTGCTCTTGTACTCAAAGACTCAGCTAATAAAGACAAGTAAAGGCAATTCGCAGGTTGAAAATGGGTTCTGTTCTGGAGTCCATTTGTAAGTCTAATTCTAAGTAACTCCAGTAAATATTGCAGGACAATGGAAAGCAGATGTTTGTAAGTACAGGAACTGATCCAATGTTGGATTTTAAAAATTATAACCATGCACGGAATTGCATTCATAAATCAGAAGTACGGAGATTGTGGACTCCCTGTGTCCAATATACCACCTTAACTATCCTGTCTACCTCCTGTGCTGCCTTAAAGAATCGGTGGGTATGCCCACTAAAATGTGTGCTGGTGCTGCATTCTTACAGTTAGCAATAATGCATCAGGGTCATTTTTAAGGCTATCTGCCGACATGCTTTTTACTTTTTCGTTTGCACAGCTACAGTTAAGCCTGTATTTTAAGTTCGTCTAAGCTAGGTTGTAGCCATTGATGATCACCCTCCCACAGTGAGTCCACCAATACGATATCTTCTCTCAACCTTACATGTTGTTTTGCACCCCGCTTCACAATTATTGTCTCCTCTACCACTGAATATGCTGTCTCAATCCCAACAACTGACTCCGCAGCTTCCCTACCTCAGCAGTAGCCCCTGATGATCACTCTTGACTTTAATTTAGCAAAACCCCAAAATTGCCCACTTCACTGACCAATATGGATGAATGGTCCCAGTTGATGAGTGATGTGGCCTCTGACTGATCTCTGAGCAACTCCCCAGCTGACTGACTGTGATTTCCTGGACAGGTTGAAGTGCACCTGCAGTACTGTACTCACTTCCTGGACTGTAGTGGCATGGAACCCCGAGACCTACCATTCCAAATGGTCAACTGACCATCTATAAGTCTGAGACTGAGATCAAACGCTGCCTGAGTGACTGTAGTGGGAACTCCTAATCGACAACAGTCCCACTTGACTAGGGGATTGAGGACTACTCTCCTTAAAATTGCAGATATGGCCATTTGCTTGAAACTTTGTGTGGAAAGTGGGGGAGATACTAAACAAGTATTTTGCATCAGTATTTACTGTGGAAAAGGATATGGAAGATATAGAATGTAGGGAAATAGATGGTAAAACTTTGCAAAATGTCCATATTACAGAGGAGGAGCTGCTAGATCTCTTGAAATGTATAAAGGTGGATAAATCCCCAGGACCTGATCAGAAGCTAGAGAAGTGATTGCTGGGCCTCTTGCTGAGATATGTGTATCATCGATTGTCACAGGTGAGGTGCTGGAAGACTTGAGATTGGCTAATGTGGTACACTCTTTAAGAAGGGCGGCACGGTGGCACAGTGGTTAGCACTGCTGCCTCGCAGCGCCAGAGACTCGGGTTCAATTCCCGACTCAGGCGACTGACTGTGTGGAGTTTGCACATTCTCCCCGTGTCTGCGTGGTTTTCTCCGGGTGCTCCGGTTTCCTCCCACAGTCACAAAGATGTGCAGGTTAGGTGAATTGGTCATACTAAATTGCCCATAGTGTTAGGTAAGGGGTAAATGTAGGGGTATGGGTGGGTTTCGCTTCGGCGGGTCGGTGTGGACTTGTTGGGCCGAAGGGCCTGTTTCCACACTGTAATCTAATCTAATCTAATCTAATCTAATCTAATGTAAAAAAGGGTGGTAAGGACAAGCTCGGGAACTATAGACCAGTGAGCCTGAAGGTGGTGGTGGGCAAGTTGTTGGAGGGAATCCTGAGGGACAGGATATACATGTATTTGGAAAGGCAAGGACTGATTCGGGATAGTCAACATGGCTTTGTGCATGGGAAATCATGTCTTACAAACTTGATTGAGTTTTTTGAAGAAGTAATGAAGAAGATTGATGAGGGAAGATGTGATCTATATGGACTTCAGTAAGGCGTTCAACAACGTTCCCCATGGGAGATTGGTTCGCAAGGTTAGATCTCACGGAATACAGGGAGAACTAGCCATTTGGATACAGAACTGGCTCAAGGGTAGAAGACAGAGGGAGGTGATGGAGGGTTGTTTTTCAGACTGGAGGTCTGTGACCAGTGGAGTGCCACAAGGATCGGTGCTGGGTCCTCTACTTTTTGTCATTTACATAAATGATTTGGATGCCATCATAAGAGGTACAGTTAGTAATTTGCAGCTGACACCAAGATTGGAGGTGTAGTGGACAGCGAAGAAGGTTATCTCAGATTACAACAGGATCTTGATCAGATGGGCCAATGGGCAGAGAAGTGGTGGATGAAGTTTAAATCAGATAAATGCGAGGTGCTGCATTTTGGGAAAGCAAATCTTAGCAGGACTTATACGGTTAATGGTAAGTTCACAGGGAGTGTTGCTGAACAAAGAGACCTTGGAGTGCAGGTTCATAGCTCCTTGAAAGTGGAGTCACAGGTAGATAGGTTTAGTGAAGAAGGCATTTGGTATGCTTTCTTTTATTGGTCAGAGTATTGAGTACAGGAGTTGGGAGGTCATGTTGCGGTTGTACGGGACATTGGTTAGGCCACTATTGGAATATTGCTTGCAATTCTGCTCTCCTTCATATCGGAAAGATATTGTGAAACTTGAAATGGTTCAGAAAAGATTTACAAGGATGTTGCCAGGGTCAGAGGATTTGAGGTATCGGGAGAGGTCTGGGGCTGGGGCTGTTTTCCCTGGAGCGTCGGAGGCTGAGGGGTGACCTTATAGAGGTTTCTGGAATCATGAGCGGCATGGATAGAATAAATGGACAAAGTCTTTTCCCTGGGGTCGGGGAGTACTGAACTAGAGGGCATAGGTTTAGGTTGAGAGGGGAAAGATATAAAAGGGATCTTAAGAGCAACCTTTTCACGCAGAGGAAGTGGTGGAGGTTGGTACAATTGTAACATTTAAGGGGCATTTGGATGGGTATATGAATAGGAAGGGTTTGGAGGGATATGGGCCGGGTGCTGGCAGGTGGGACTAGATTGGGTTGGGATATCTGATCGGCATGGACAGGTTGGACCGAAGGGTCTGTTTCCATGCTGTACATCTCTATGTCCCTATGACTCTAAATTCAGAGTGTTTGCCAAGTAAGTTGCTGACACATGCAGTGGCTGGAACATTGACATAACAATATGCTGTGCAGCACCATGTATACACTTTGATGACCTACCATAACATGTTGCTTGGCTTTGTATCTACACAAAACATTGAAGCAACACAGACTTACCATGAGCCTTTAAGTTATAAATGAGGTGACAGAACACGAAAAGGCAAGACAAGGCAAAGTAAGACATGCAGAGGTGGGTAAGCATCCGAGTAGGTACAAAATAAATAAGCATTAAAAGATCAAGTGAGGAGCCCTCAGACATACCCTGCTTCAATTCCTGAAATGGGTGCTTGTCCCTCTGTGTAATATGGCCTGGCAGTAGCATTACAACGAAAGGTGTGGGTGCACTGCAAAGTGTAGTATTGAAGTGGAGAGCTGTATTCCATGTGGGTTGGATAGCTGACGTGATGATGGGGTGTGGCTGGTACTTGTCCAATGTCACTGTTTGTGGATGGGTAGAGGGCTGCTGGCAGTTGCTGTCTATGGACCATAAACTGAAACATAAACCAGGGTGGGACCGTGGCTCAGTGGTTAGCACTGCTGCCTCATATCGCCAGGGACACAGGTTCATTTCCGCCCATAGGCAGTCTGTGTGAAGTTTGCACATTCTTACCAGCAGCCCTGGTTTCCTCCCACAGTCAAAGGTGTGCAAGTTAGGTGGATTGGCCATGGAAAATTGTGTTCAGGGATGTGCAGGTTAGGTGGATTAACCATGGGAAGTGCAGGGTTACAGGGATAGGGTAGGGAGATAGGTTTGGGTCAAAGGGTCAGTGTGGACTTGTTGGACTGAATGGCCTGTTTCCACACTGTAGGGATTGTATGGTAATGTTGGGAACTTCTGTCTAGGCTGGTGGTCCAGAGGAGCCTGAAGCAAGCTGGAGCAGCTAGGGTCCTGCTTTGACTTTCCTGTTGGGAATTAGCGTTGTCTAGTTTATCTCTAACATGTGGGAAGCTAGGAATGTGCATATCGATGAGGTGCTAATGAAATGTAAATGCATGTTAAAAGGCCTCTCACCATTAGCAAGATTCTCAAAAGTTGGTTGCAGATTGGAACTTTTATTGAATGTCGAGAAGCCATTTTTTACTGAATGTGCCACATGTTTTCAACTAACTGGGAAGTTGTTCAGTAACTGAGAATTTTTCTTTTAGTCTTCTTTCGGATGTGGGCATTGCTGGCTGTCCACCATTTATAACCTTTCCCTAGTTGCCCTTGAATTCAACCCGATGTATCAAACATTTGACCAGACATAAGACAATGATTACACAAGCCGTTTGTTCATGCAACAGAAAATCTTCTGCTTTTTACTTCCAAATACAAATTACCCAACACTGGGGGAGGGAAATGACAAAGTAAAGCTTCTGAGGGCACATAACTGGCTTAAGTGAGTCTTCATTGGGATCAGAATCACATTCATAAATGTACTACTACATTACATCATCACCTGTCTGATCAACTGTCATTGTAACTATAGCTACAAAAATGAAGCTACAAAGATTAGTTGTCTTTAGTGCTATACCATGTTTGAACTCTGTCTGAGAGTGTTACTCTTTCTCTAATACTCAGGGGAGCATAATATTTTGTCATTATTCAGAACTGACTGTGGCCCACTCCCAGATTAATGATACAGAACTCCTGACCTGACAACCCCAAGTGTTGGACTGACTGTGTTCAAACCCTGGACAGACACCAGACCATACCCTTGACTTCCTGTACTGGTGCCCCTGACTACTCCTCTTACACCTTAAGGTATGGCCATTTGCCGAAGGCACATGCAGTATCTTGTTACCCAAGCTGCTGGCACAAGCTGCAGATGTGACGTTGATGTAACACAGTGCCTTACAGCAACATGTCCACTCTCATGAATAATCATTGCTGGCAAACATGACAGGCTGCCTGGCATTATGTCTGAGCTCAAGACAAGGCAAGACAGAAGTACAGTGAGTCTGCAAGTCCTGAAAGAGGAGGCAAAGTATAAAAAAGGCAAGGCAAAATAAAGGTGCTATGAGCTTCCAGGCCAATGTAAGGTCAAGAGAGCAAGAGCTCAGAGAGCACTCTGAGACAGTTGCATGCCCCTGCTGCAAAGTGGCCTGGCAGCAGCATTACAATGCAAGACGTCAGTGCGCTCCAAAGGGCAGTACTGAAATGGATAACTGTATTCAAAGAGAATCAGAGATATGCCATGATAGTACAAACAGGCTGGTGCATGTCTGATGCCAACCTTCATGGATGACGGGCTATGCCAGCCACTACTCATAGACCATACACCAAGATACTAAGGACTGCTGAGCAAATGGATGGCCAGAGGAGGATACGGCAAGCAGGAGCTGCCAGGTAGGCACACTGACTTTCATATCTGAAATCAACACCATCTCATTTCTTCTGTCAAATGGGAGAACAGTAAATTCAGTAGAAATTAGGTGAGATTAGCTTCAAATAGTATGTAAATAGGCCTTATTCCACTCATGATTGAGATTTGTGTCTCTATTCATGTAACACTGGATTTTTTTCTTGACATTGAGAATCTGATCTCACCGTATTTTCCTGACTGACTCACCATTGTCCATGCCATTCAGGGGCAGGGAAATTCAACCCAATGTATTTGGCTTAAATTGCAAATCATGGCTCAGAAATAATAATTGTGCCAACAACATGTGATTATAATAATAGCAAGCATTCTTATCAAAACAGCTAGCTGAGATAGGTATGAATAATGTGCCACAATTTAACAGTAATGGAAACTCATACTCATTTATGCATTTGTTCATGAAAAGATGGCTGAGAAGGGGAGTTCCTTTTATTTTATACGTGGAGCCAGCGCAGTGCTATCTGCAATTTTGTTGATGTCACCTTCAATAAACACCAGTATATTATCTCAGAGATGTGTGTTTGTGCTGCATTCCTACAGATACAATAAAAAAGCAGCAAGGTCATATTCAATGCTATCAGCGTACTGCTGACATGCTTTTTACTTTCTTTTCTTGCACACGGCTATAGTTAAATCTGTTTTTTGTTTTATATTTCATACCTTGAAAGCACCTGTAGCATGCGTAGAAAGACACAGTCTACCTGATTCTCAGGTGAATTATTTCTGGAGGAGAAAAATCAAAGACAGCATTAGGCTATGAAAGAACCTTCTTCCATCTGGCAAAATGGCTTTTGGACTCTAATGTGACTTGTTGTCTAAAAATAGGATGAAGACAAATTGTTATCATTTACAAAAGCCCATGACAATAATGATAAATGAACAATTTTTTTGCCCTCTGAAGTCATTGCTTAAGGCTTTCTTTGGGATCAACAATGTTAAACCAGTAAACTAGCATCATCTGCATCACCAGAGGGTTTACTTTGTAAACAATTTTAGCCTGTGCGTTAATCTCCCCTCCAGAACTAGGCCTCAGATGATCTATGATTGATTTGCAATTCTAAATGACAATAGAATCCTTGAAACAAATATGAAAAAGAACAAACTTTCTGTGAGTAATGCTTCAATTGATAGGGAAGGATAAGGTACATCTGTCACCAGATAGGAGGCCTTTCAAATAAATAACAATCACAACGGAGTATTCTTGCGAGTGTGTTTTAAAGAAAAATACAGTATTTAATACAAAGGGAAAACCACTGCAGCAGCTTTTGCTTTCTTTTTTTTAAAATTTATTTTTAATTCTCAATATCCAAAGCGTAATCTGTAAGGGACTATTAGGCCCTGCTGCATGTAGTGCAACCAAATCTATGATTAATGGTGAACAGATTAAGAGAGGACAGAGTGCCTGAAAAATTAGTTGTGTTGTGGCTATAGTCAGAAAATGCAGATTCCAAAGAAATTAACGACCGGAAAATCATGCATACATTCATTCCTATATTATTTTTCAATTTGAATCAAAACCAGCAACAGTCAAAAAAAAACATTGAAAACTTCTGATCAGTAGTGAATCATGGTAAGTTCTTGAATTTCTAAAATGGCCAAAGAGGCTGACCTCTCCTTTATTGATCAGGATATCCTCAAATTCAGGTTTGCTGGAAAATCAAACAGGGATGGAGAAAAAGACTTATTAAGGGCATCATTACAAAAACAGTAGAGGACTTAGGAGGATTCCTGTTTCTATTAGACTGAGTAAAGCAGCAATTAAAATAGCATACATTTGTCCTTACCGTTTGAAGGAAATGCTGTGGGATTTAGGAAGGATATTAAAAAAATGTTGATGGATAATGTTTATGGTATGGTCATCATTCTTGGTTTACAGTGGCAATTCAAAGACTGACACTAATAAAAGAACTTGACTGCAGTCTTTAATACTTGTCTGGCCACTATAAACCACCAAGTAGTAATGTGCGTACATGACTATCAACAGGACATATAGATGTATATATAGGATCTTCTTAGAAGGTTTCTCTCACAAAGGGAGAAAACATAGTGTAGCATTGATTGTTAAATCCTGCAGCTTGTTATACTCAGGCTTCACAAAGAACATCATGTCTTTGCAGATAGAGGAGAGTTGGTATTTATCAGGGTTCAGAGATAGTTCAGCCACACACTTGACAAATTATTTGTGGAATTGTTGTATTCACAGTCACTTAAATAAGAATCTGTCAACACATGGCTCTGGTTTGTAGCAGTAGGTCTTGGATTTTTCTGTGTGCTCAGAGTATGATGGATTGGAGGTAATGCAAATTCACTACCATTTTATATGTCGATGCCTTCTTAACAGACAGAAAGCATAGCTCAGAGTCATCCTCTAAAATGCCTTCAATGTAAGATCTAGCTTTTTTTTCATAAAAATAAATTTAACTAGGCCTCAGATGCACAGTACCATTTTGATCCCTGAGTGTAAAACTGTGCCTAATGTAATTTTAATTCCTTTTGCTAAAGTGACACAGATCTTCATTTCTTTATGTAATGCTGATCCTTAGTTCATAAAGAGAACCCTCCAGTTTTCAATGCAAAGATGTAACCTGTGAAATATATGTAATTATTCTGGTTCTTGTTAATGAGTGGAGCTGTGATTTGTGGTACAATCAACTATATCTGCCACTATGGTGTAGTACATTCATTCATGATAATAAAATGAAAAGCAAATAAATTTTATTCTTGCTGCAAAACTGGGCTGAGTGTACTTTAATGAAAGTGCTGTTACCTTATGTGTTGAGGCTGCTAATCCCATTCCTGAGCTCCAATGAAGAACTCAGTGGGTGAGTGCAAAATAAATGACTGAGCAAGTGTGCTATACAACATTCAATTGGTGCAGCTCCAAATGAGTCGTGCCCCAATGAGAAAGTGGTCTATTTGTCAATAACACATAGACTCATATGGTGCCTCTGTTTGAATTCATTGTTTATAGCGTAAAGTATCTTACCGGCTGATTTTGATGATTTAATTTTACAATAAAAACACATTTCTAGTCGTCACTTGGCACAATGGAGGCCAAGCTCATAGTTGCTTGGTACAATTGAAAGTCTTGTTTCTTTCATGCCCCATTGGACAAGCCTGTGATCCATGGCGTTTCAATAATAGTTGCTGAGATCTCTAAAGTGTGACACTGTAGAAGCTTCTTGGTTATTCTTGTTATTCTCAGTATAAAACTGGAACGGGAACACATTTTCAAACTGAGTGAGAGAAAGTTCAAGATATTGGTATGTTATAAAATAGCTTCTTGTGGAATTTGTGTGAACTGTTCAGTGAGGATTTCAGTTCACATGACAAGGTAATACTTTTGTAGTAATTGATTTGCTTGCAATAGCAGCTTTTTAAATTATTAGCATATACAAATGTATTTATTCGTTTATCTTCTTGCGGAAATGTTTTCACCTAATGTCTTAAGCAATTGCGACTGAAGGGCAGAATGTTCTGCTTTCACTGGTAAAGAGGTTGGAAATGGCAAGACATTTAACTTTGTAAGATGTTTCCTTACTTGAACGTTTCTACCTTCCTGTCTTTGTGAAAGTGACTAAGTAAGGACAATTTAATAACCTAATCTCACCTTCCCTGGGTTTAATTCAGCAACAACTGAGCCTCTTGCCATGTGCCATACATGACAGGTGAACTATGCAAAACCTTCTCCAACATGAATTACCGATGGCTAGGTCCTCCATGATCCTGTGACTCAAAGAGGTGTCATCCCAGTAGCAGCCATGACCTCCTCCATGGTACTTCAGATGCAAGCCTCTGATTGGACAGAAGCTCTTACTAGATGGGAAATCTGCTCTATGACCTTAATTCTGGGAGGAGGTGGTCAGTGGTCTTGCCAGTTCCTGATTGGCATATGGTTCAGTGAACCTTCCAAAAAGAGGCACCTCGTGTCTTTTGGAGGCTCTCCAACAGGTAGACAAATGTCTGAAACCTTGATTATGCTTTAAGTAGATTTAAATTGAAAGTTCTCCCATCAGATAGCCTTACACTTTGAAGAGCTGAAATTTTCAATGGGTTGAAGCAAGAAATAATATTGATAACAACTTAGAGTCATAGAGTCATAGAGATGTACAGCACTGAAACAGACCCTTTGGTCCAACCCAATCTAGTCTCACCTGCCAGCACTTGGCACATATCCCTCCAAACCCTTCCTATTTATATACCCATCCAAATGCCTCTTAAATGTTGCAATTGTACCAGCCTCAACCACTTCCTCTGGCAGCTCATTCCATACATGTACACCCTCTGTGTGAAAAAGTTGCCCCGTAGGTCTCTTTTATATCTTTCCCCTCTCACCCTAAACCTATGCCCTCTAGTTCTGGACTCCTTGACTCCAGGGAAAAGACTTTGTCTATTTATCCTATCTTTGGCCCTCATAATTTTGTAAACCTCTA
>NC_057726.1:35465371-35499082 GCF_004010195.1 Chiloscyllium plagiosum
AATGTGTTGCTGGAAAAGCGCAGCAGGTCAGGCAGCATCCAGGGAACAGGAGAATCAATGTTTCAGGCATAAGCCCTTCTTCAGGAAGGGCTTATGCCCGAAACATCGATTCTCCTGTTCCCTAGATGCTGCCTGACCTGCTGCGTTTTTCCAGCAACACATTTTCAGCTCCTGTACTCAATACTCTGACCAATAAAGGAAAGCATACCAAATGCCTTCTTCACTATCCTATCTACCTGCCACTCCACTTTCAAGGAGCTATAAACTGCACTCCAAGGTCTCTTTGTTCAGCAACACTCCCTAAGACCTTACCATTAACCTTATAAGTCCTGCTAAGATTTGCTTTCCCAAAATGCAGCACCTCACATTTATCTGAATTAAACTCCATCTGCCACTTCTCAGCCCATTGGCCCATCTGGTCAAGATCCTGTTGTAATCTGAGGTAACCTTCTTTGCTGTCCACTACACCTCCAATTTTGGTGTCATCTGAAAACTTACTAACTGTACCTCTTATGCTCACATCCAATTCAGTTATGTAAATGACAAAAAGTAGAGGACCCAGCACCGATCCTTGTGGCACTCCACTGGCCACAGGCCTCCAGTCTGAAAAACAACCCTCCACCACCACCCTCTGTCTTCTACCTTTGAGCCAGTTTTGTATTCAAATGGCTAGTTCTCCCTGTATTCTGTGCAATCTAACCTTGCTAATCAGTCTCCCCTGGGGAACCTTGTCGAGCGCCTTACTGAAGTCCCTATAGATGACATCTATTACTCTGCCCTCATCAAACGTCTTTGTTACTTTCGATGAATATTGATCTTAGGTTAGTGTAAAGCATGATAAATTTGGGAAACAGCTTGCAACCTTCATTTCAATGGTTTTAATTCAAGCCTCCTTATATTTGAGCCACAATATAGTAGAAAGAAATGGATCAAGTGTTTTACTGAAATGCAATCATATGCAAATTTCCTTCCTAGTTTGCTGTAGTCATGTGACCTTTACCATAAAGTGTATACATTGTAGGCTTTCATCTTCAATAAAGACCTCACGTTAAACATGTTACTGTGTTGTACGCTCAAAGAAAGGTGTGTGAGTGACGTGACTGTTGCAGAGTTGTAAGAAGGCACACATACTGACAGGAAAACACAGGTATGTGTATGGCTGTGAGCTTCCACTATATTAAACAAAATAAATGAAGAACAATGAAGCAAGCCACAGTTAAAACAGTGGTCAAGAGCAAATGATGGAGCTTCTCCCCTTCCAGTTCGTGTTCAAGCTATAGAGGACATGAAACAAATCTGGAATATTTTTCATACAAAATGGAGATTTATGAATTAGCAATAGTAACAAGTTGCTATTTTTTTGATGGTTGAGAAGATACCATTTCAAAATATATTCCACCCTAAATCTCTTTGAATAGCAGAATAAACAAAAACAGAAACTTTGAAACTTTTGAAAGCACACTTTGAACCCCAAGTGAACATTACTCATGAACAGGACGTGTTCAATATTAATCAATACATAATATCATTAACTTGGCTCACAGAAACCTGCAAATTTACACAATGAAAAGATGAGCTTATCAAAACTGAAATCATTTTAGGCATAAAAGTTCCAACTATTATCAACAATTGCTAAGAGAAAAGAATCTGACTGTCAAAGAGGTTATAAACATATCCAGAAGCTTTGAGATTGTAAATGAACAAGTATCATATATACGTGGCAGAACAGCCAACTCTATCCACAATGTGGAAACCAGTCCAAACCTGTGTACAATGTTGACAAGCAGCTCTGACCTGTCCACTTGAAAACCACCCTACACCTAACATGTGCAACAGTGTGAAGAAAAATAACACATATTCACAACAGGAAAACCAAGCTTGAAGGACAGGTTGCAAATATTGCAGAGGTCATGGCATAAAATAAAAGAAAGAACATCCAGCATAGAGAAAACAGTGTTTAACTGCACGAAGCCAAACCATTTTGTGCGCAAGTGTTTAGCTGAGGTAGGAAACAAGGCTATAAAGATGATAAAGACGATTTCTACAAAGATGTCAGACAACGCTTTAGATGAATCAAGCGTGGGTTACGAGAGAGATGTCAGATCAAGATTCAGATGATTCAATCTACTCCTTAGAACAAGATGGCAATGTCAAATCTAGAGGAGAAAAATGGTTTGTGACTATTGCGATGAAGACAGCCGAATGAAAGCATCAAGTGAATGTGAAGACGCAGATAGACATGAGTGCATTTTGCAACATTATAAGTTTCACAGACCTTGTAAAATTACATTGAATGGCAATCTGAAAGTAAAACATTCAAAGGTAAAGTTGACGTTCTGTGATGGAATGATGCGCACCCTCGGATAACAAATTAATCTGAGAACCCAGGGCTGTTGCAAGACTGAAGATCTGGAATTCCAAATCTTCAGCACAAAGCTAAAGCCACTCATCTCAGTAGAAGGAAGTCAGAAGGTCAGACAAATAATCCTAAATGCTCCAGAAGGGATTCACAGTTTCCACAGGCCACCTTGACTGACAAACAGACAAACAAACAACACAAGACAGAGAGGGTCTGAGTGCAGGAACACAAAGGAAATTTGTAGCGGACATCACAAAATGAAAAGATTGCCTTGTCAGACACAACAAATCCAGCTAAAGGAAAGAGCATGAATTAGCAGAATTAGCTGAGAAGATTTTGAAACCAAACCATCATTACAACAAGCAGATGCTGGAAAATAAAATACTGACAACCTACATAGATTATGTGTTCCATGCTTGTAAATAAATGGACAAAAATGGGATCAGCTGGAAAAGCAAACAGATTCTAAGGCATGAGAACATATCTATATTTGGAACTTGTGTAACTCAAAATTTACATGGTAATGCATGTGGTTTTATTTCTTAATTGCATAAAATGCAGGATATTTGGATTGAAATCCAATCATGAACAAATTTCCTGCTTTATTTGCAGTATTCATGTGTTCTCTCACACAAGGCAAGTAAACTGCAGGCAGACTCTTCACCTCAGCAAATACTTTGTGTTGAACACACTTGAAACATCAATATTTGGGTATATTTATGCATTATAGTGAGTTATTTTCAGAATATTTAATTGGGTGGAATTTAACCCCCACCAGCCCCCGAGCCCAACATTGAATCTGGAGGCAGAGGAGCATTTAATCTGGTAGGACAGTAAGGATTGGGAACTCTGACTCCTTTTTTGTCTCTGCCTGATTAAGTACAGAGCGAGAAGGTTCATAAATGGCTTTCTTCTCTGGATGCTAATTCAGGACCCTAAATCAGAAATTAATGTCCATTCAAAAGCCTCATCCCACCAACACTAGATTTCAATCAGGTGTAGGTATAGGGAGTGAGAAGATAGAGAACCTGGGGTTTTATAAAGTGAGAGAAGGGGGAGCACAGAGTTGGTCTTTTGTTCAAAGGGATTCACTACCTCAATGCCTTTAGAATTCTTATCAGAGTATCTGATAGGATAGGTTTGAAGCTTTTATAGTCGTTTGTATAGCATACTTTGCTCTTAGATCACAGTATTGGAAAGGGAAAGGTGTGCTACGATCCACACATTTGACCTTTCTTCCACCTAACATTTTACTCCCTGTAATCTACATTTTGCCCTAACAAGACACCTATTGTGGTACCAATCACTGGAAGTTTGTAGCTGGGATAGAATGCTGCCACCAAATCTCCTTTCTGTGCAATGTTGAAGGGCCTGTTCAGTTAGTAGTGGTAATGGTTCTTAGTCATAGAAATGTTTCTTCTTGTTAAGGCTCACTGGTAGTTTAACCATTACCACTACTAACTTAACAGATCCTTCCACATTGTACAGTCACATTTTACCATCCTATTGAAGGTATGAAATCATTCTCTTGTCAACAAAGGTAATCTCTTCCATTTCTTGTTTTGTTCTGCCATGATCCTCGGAAGCCCAATCAAAGCTTCTGGTTGTTGTTTTAGTATTTGGTTAATGACAACTTGGTTTGAAACTAGTTAAACTCCTTCGACTACCTCAAGAATTTTGAAGTCATGACATACATGCAGGCACATAGGTGAGAAGTGTTGTTTGTAAATTATGCACACAATTTCAATTCTCTTACATTCACTGTGTTGCAGAGTTACTTGGAATGTACATTTAATCTTGGAAGATATTCCATTTGCATCATACAAATTCATCTGTGTAGGCTGTAACTTCTTCAGCCATGGTATTTAATCTGAAAGGACAGTTCCTGCATCAAGCTAAAAATTATTGAGATGTCCATTGAGATAACTAAGTTCTGTCAACCTTGTGTTGGATGAAGCATTAATCTCACTCAGGGATCACTCTAATACCTCTAGTGGTAGTTAGGAAAGCAAATCCAATGTTGGCATTTATTTCGAGAGGAATAGAATATAAAAGCAAGGATGTATTTCTAAGGTTTTATAAAGCTACGGTCAGACCACATTTAGAGTATTTTGCGCAATCTTGGGCCCCATGCCTCAGGAAGGATGTACTGGCCCTGGAATGGGCCCCATGCCTCAGGAAGGATGTACTGGCCCTGGAATGGGCCTCATGCCTCAGGAAGGATGTACTCGCCCTGGAATGGGCCCCATGCCTCAGGACGGATGTACTGGCCCTGGAATGGGCCCCATGCCTCAGGAAGGATGTACTGGCCCTGGAATGGGACCAGAGGAAGATCATGAGAATGATCCCAGGAGTGAAAGGTTTAACATACGAGGAACATTTGAGGACTCTCTGTCTATACCCAATGGATTTTAGAAGGATAAGAGGGGTCTAATTGAAATTTGAATATTGAATGACCTGGACAGAGTAGATGTTGGGAAGATGTTTCCATTGGCAGGAGAAAGGGACCCGAGGGCACAGCTTTAGAGTAAAGGGAAGACCCTTTAGAAAGGAGATAAGGAGAAACTTCTTCAGCCAGAGAGTGGGGTATGTATGGAATTAATTGCCACGGAAGGTTGTGAAGGCCAGGTCATTGAGTATATCTATGACAGAGATAGGTAGGGTCTTGGTTGTCAAGAGGATCAAGGATTACAGGGAGAAAGCAGGAAAATAGGTTTGAGAAACTTATCAGCCATGATTGAATGGTGGAGCAAACTCAATTAACCAAATGGACTAATTTCTGTTCCTATGTCTTATGGTCTTATGGTAGAGGTTCTATTTCATTAACATCTTTGTCAGAGTAAACATTTGGATTTTTGGTTCTCTGAAACTGTGCCCTCCTCTTGCACATCTTCTGGAAGTGACCTATAGTTCTGATGCTGCTGATAGACCATAGCATCTCATGGATGCCCAGTCTTGAGTTGCTAGATCTTTTTGAAGTCGATCCCATTTAGCACAATGATCATGCCAAACAACACAATGGAGTGTACTCTCAGTGTGAAGATGTGACTTCATTTCAACAAGGACTGTGCAGTGGTCATTCCTACCAATACTGCCATGGATAGATAGATTGGTGAGGATGAGGTCCAGGATGTTTTTCCCTTTTGTTAGTTTCCTCATTACCTGTCACAGGCCCAGTCTAACTTTTGCATTTATAATACTTGATCAAATCATTAAAGTCCTCCATCCAGAATACACTCTGTGCCCTTGCCATCTTCAATACTTTGTCCAGGTGTTATTCAACATGTTGGAGTAATAATTCAGCAGCTGACTACTGAGGGGGTGGGGCAATATATGGTCATCAGCAGGATGTTTGACTTGCCCATGTTTAACTTGATGCTATGAGACCTTATATTAACGACTCACAGGTCAAATGCCTCCTGACTGTGTACAACTGTGCTGTCCTTTCCACTGGGTCTATCCTTCCAGAGGGATTGAACATACCAGGCTTGGTTATTGCAGTGTCTGGTGCACTGTCTATAAGGTAGGATGTCAGGCAGTTGTTTGACTGGTCTGTGAGACAGCTCTCCCAATTTTAGCACAAACCCCAAGAGTTAGTAAGGAGAACTTTGCAGGCTCAGCAAGTCAGAGTTTGCCCTTGTCATTATCAATGTCTTTGTCAACGTCAAGTAGTCCATCCAGATTTATTCCTTTGACACTATTTATTAGTTTTATATAACTGAGCAGCTTGCTCAACTACTTCAGAGTGTAGTGAAGATTCAACCTCCTTGCTGTGGGTCTGGTGTCACAAGTAGACCAGTTAAGGAAAGTAGATTCCCTCCCTAAAGGATATTGGTGAACCAGATGAGCTTTTTATGACAATCAACAATGGTTACATTGCCATTATTCGTCTTTTAATTGCAGATTTCATTTTAGAGCTCAATTTTCACTATTTACAAAATTATCTACCTCCTTTTAGACTTTGGCAATATATAATGTCATTTTCATGAGTGAATGCAATAGTCTATTTACTTGTTCTGCTCAGTATTTAACATTTAACTTTGAAGCATTTCTGTATGTCCTGAACTGTTTTCTTCAAGATGTACAATTCCTCTGTTCTGTTTGACCCATCTCCAACATTACACCTTTTGGAAGCACAATTTCTCCTTCAGTTTATCCTCAATTTATTTTATTATAATTATTACTTTAAAACAATGTTTAATTTGCAGCTTTTTTATTCTGTTTACTATCTTCAGCTTTTAAGTTTTTATTATTGCATTATCTCAATGCTATTTTAATGTTTTGTTATGTTGTCACTTGAAACTTTTAAAGCTTTATGATCACAATACTGTATTCTTGATCATTGCTTGGTATGTTTGAACACTGTATTTTGCCACAGTGCTGCAGTATTTATATTTTTAGGTTTAAAATATCAATACTTGTAAATTTGTGCTGGGCATTTCTTCACCTTTGTCATTGTCAAAATGGATGCTTTCCCCCCTTCGGCAACATGGCGGCATTTTCCTGCTTCTTCAAGGACAGAATGGATGCTTTACCACCCTTCACGGTTTAAATAAATGCCCAATAATTTATGTGAATATCTATGGCTACGGTCTTAGTAAACATTTTGGCCAAATCTGCAATTTAAATTATATATCTCCCAATGTTATCCCAGTCACTGTGCCATCTAAATCTTTTAAATTACTCTTTCATCACTATGGATCAGTTCCATAATGATGCCAATGCTACAGCCTCATTATTAATTTATCTAATGATTGTTGTCTTTGTTAGTGTAGCCATGGCTTGTGGACTGTGCTCACATTGGTAGTAATGTTCAATGTAAAGCGTAAGTGCTCTTCTTTACCATCTATTATTTCCAAACTGGGGTTTTCCTCAGTTATTTGAATCTGCTTTCCCTTTTCTGCAGGGCTCTTTAGCATTATTCCCAGAAATGTGGGCGGCACGGTGGCCCAGTGGTTAGCACTGCTGCCTCACAGCGCCTGTAGACCCGGGTTCAATTCCCGACTCAGGCGACTGACTGTGTGGAGTTTGCACATTCTCCCCGTGTCTGCGTGGGTTTCCTCCGGGTGCTCCGGTTTCCTCCCACAGTCCAAAGATGTGCGGGTCAGGTGAATTGGCCATGCTGAATTGCCCGTAGTGTTAGGTTAAAGGGGTAAAGGTAGGGGTATGGGTGGGTTGCGCTTCGGCGGGTCGGTGTGGACTTGTTGGGCCGAAGGGCCTGTTTCCACACTGTAGGTAATCTAATCTAATCTAATCTAATCTAAAAAAAAAAAATGGTTGTTTCTCAGCCAACCCTTCAACTGAGTCTTCTCTAAGGATTCTGCAAATGAAGCAATGTGACTAGTCTGTATTATTTTGCTAGTAGCCTTTTACCAGCTCTGGAGTGCAGGTTGTAGTTTGGGGAACTGCATTTGTCCTGTCATTTTCTACAGTTCTACAGAGTGCTTCTCTGCTGAACCATTTGCAGCTGCTGACTGACAGACTGTGTATTCAAGGGGTAATATCCTTGAAGTGGTAAATTGACTTTTCTTCTGAAAATGTTTTTCTGCTTGGGGTAATAGGCTTTTTTCATCAGTGTTACCTGGAGGTATTGATGCAGTAACCACAGGCTGATCTAGTCCTGCCACTGGCCACTTCAGAAAGCAAGTGTGGGGTTGTGGTCAACTCATCTGCTCACAGACAATTTCCAGGATTCAATATCATTCAATATTTCACTTCAGTGAAAACAATGCAAAAGACAACTATGAAAATGAAAAGTAATTGCTTATCTCTATTTGCCCTTATGTTGTACTTCCGCATCTTTGGTAATTCCCAAATGCAAGATCAAATTGAATCAAGATGTGGCCATGCAGTAATGGTAAGCATTCTGTACTATTTGATCAGCTTGATATAATCTCAAAGACTGGGGCTTTAATGGAGACTTTGAAGATATATTGAAAGGTAATTTGGGATATATTCAGTAGAATGGCCTTTGGGAAATTTTCACTATTGTCTGTGAAGTCTTGATTGAGATTTATATCTGAAAATCAATTCTTTATTCAAATTTGTATCAATTGTGGACATGTTCCAGAATCACTGGACATGCCTGTCATGCCCAGGAGTCATTGTTAACTAATCATCACTGTAACTATGATTCTATATTTTAAAATTAAGTTGATCAGCTCAGTAAAGGAGTATAAAATAACAGCTGACCTCTTCCACTGAACATACTGATAATTTCAGATTGAAATATTGTTTCACTATGAGTGAGAAAGATGAATACCAAGGGCACATACTCAAGATTGTTCAATTTCAAACAGGAAAATGGAATGTGTATATCATTCCTAATTAAAAAGTGCCATGGCACCACTTTATTTGTATGATGACATTAGTTCAGTTGTGTAGCAATGCTTCTAGGTTCTAATCATTCAAGATGTTAGATTTATGTCACAATACTTTCAACATTTAAGGTCACATTTTTCGCTATACTAAGTCCTAGGTATACTGTATTTTTATGGATACAACATTAATGTGGGATACTTTGATGCAGTAGTTCCATGTTCTCCTAAAAGGCTTTGTACACTTAGAATGGAAGGTGCTGCCGTATGTTCTGGGCTTTGAATCTGGGGAATGTAAATGAACATTTAATGGTGACAATAAATAATCAAAATTTCCATTGATGTTAGGATAACTGACTTGAACCATTAAAGAGGTTTAGGCAACTTACAGAGATTTCTGTTAAGGAATTCTTTTAAATTTTGAACATTGATTGACTCTTGAATGATAGATGAGAAAGTGAGGACTGCAGATGCTGGAGATCAGAGCTGAAAATGTGTTGCTGGAAAAGCGCAGCAGGTCAGGCAGCATCCAAGGACTAGGAGAATCAACGTTTCAGGCATGAGCCCTTCTTCAGGAATGATTCCTTCAGGAATGATTCCTGAAGAAGGGCTCATGCCCGAAACATCGATTCTCCTGCTCCTTGGATGCTGCCTGACCTGCTGCACTTATCCGGCCACACATTTTCAGCTCTTGAATGATAGAGTATGTCCATGCAGTGGCAGCCTAGGCTTATTCACCTATGTTTTTTCTCTAACTTTTACTGAGGACATCTCTCTCACTCACGGTGATGCCGTTCCAGTGAGGCAGTATAGCAGCAACATGTGAGCCCTTTTGAAAGATCATATGATGCTTCTACAGGGACGATTGAGTTTAGTTCCTGTTTTGTGAATGTGCAGGTGAACAACTGAGTGCAAATCTGCTGAAGGGAACGCTATGAATCAGGATATGGGCAGCAGAGCTTTGGAAATATTTGTGATAACAGAGGCTGAAAGGTAGAATCTGAGCCATAAGACCATTGGAGTAGTTCAGTCTGGAATTAACAAAACCTTGCATGAAGATTTCAGTGGCAAAATTAAGTCAGAGGAAGAAATAGATGATATTACAGAATTGGAAGTAAGCAGTCTTTATGGTGGTCAGGTGTAGGAGGCTTCACTGGAAATGTATAATTGAGGTCCTTATGATATCATAGGATGCTGAGTTTAACACACAAGAGACGTTTCGTGATGCAGTCAGTAGTGTCTGTACTCTGGGTCAGATGTTTCAGGTTCAAGTTCCACTCCAGGAAATGACCATGGGATTTGTATGTTAATGCAGACAAACAAAGCTATTATCCAGTTAACTTGATTTATCAATGCTGCATACCATCTGAGAGAGCAATAATCATTTGTGGTGATAAAAGAGAGGCCTACAGATCACAGAATTGTTTCAGTACAGAAATAGGCCATTCAGTCCATCATGTCTGCACTTTTTTTTAGAGTCAATAATGAATATTTTACATTTACAAAATAAAAGAGGAGAAAGCAGAATTAACCTGAACTGAATTGTATTTCAACTCCACCATGTATGGAAATAGGGACAGAATTACTTTCCTCCTTGGTGTGGCAATGAGTGATGGTGAGAAAAGTGAGAAAATGTGCTGAGAATTAAAAATAAACCCTCAAGCTGTAAATGGTGACTTCAGAATCCTGCCATTGAATGGCGGCTAATGCTTTCTATTTGTTTACATCTCATTAAAACCTGAACTCATCTTATTTTTATGCCACTTCCAATTCTCCTCCCTTTCTCTGAGAAACTAGGTGATGCAAATCACTGGCATGTAAATCAGAGTGGGTACATGGCAGCTGCAGCTTTCTAACTGCTGGTCCTGGCCATCATCCAAACTGCTTCTTCTCAACAGTATCCCTGCTCCATGGTTCACAATCCTCATCTAGAAAAGTTAGAATTGACAAAGCACCAGCCTCACCAAAGCATCATGCCTGCTCCCAGATCAACTCAGATGTTATTTCAGCCTTTAGACACTTGACCTCAGAGCTCAGGGACACCTATGATTCTGCCAGGTCAATTGGTACAGAAGAATAAACATATACTTCATGCATCTACACAGCTGATGGAATATTGCCATGCGCTGGGCTATGGTGAGATATCTGAGAGAATTGTGGGAAAAGTCCAGTGAGGTCGTTCTTGATATTGGAAGAAACCATTTACATTTTTCAGCAGGGTTCCAGGTCTCAAGGTGAGATCCTCGCTGGGTAGTGATGAGATGCTCTATTAAAGAGGGTTATTGCGTGTGATCAGTGTCACTGAGTGCACTCTCCTATCCTACCACCTGCTGTGAGGAAACAAGTTGCTGAGAATTCTCGGCTTGGATGTCAGAGCAGGGACCTGGTGACTCCAGATCTCCATCGTGAACAACCAGCACCAACGTAGCAGCACATTTCCTCAGACAACGGTAACATGCATCTCACACTCTTGAAGGCTCACCCCAACATAGACCAGCTTCTCAGCATCAAGATGGGATATCTTTAATGTACTGTACTTGCACAACACTGCTATAATTCAATACTACACTTTGGAAGGAATCAGCAACTAGCATTGAAAGAACACCTTGTGCACAGGGGCAGGGACCCACCTCATGGATTGGATATGGCTGCATCTCAGGGCTGTGCACTTGTTCTCAGCATTCACTTGTTTAGCTTATACCTCACAGCATCTGTGCCCTGCCCTGCTTCGCCTGCTCTGCCAGAACTTTAAAGCTGAGAGAGTATTGTTGTTTTGCATTGCTGTTTAGTGCTGACACAAAGCCAGACAGCTTGTCATGGTTGTCAGCAGTCAAGAGATGGACATGTTGCTTTCTGGCACACTGCTACAACAATCTCACTATGTGCCAGCCATCAACGTGGCAAAGAGACACCACATAATTCTAGCAAATGGTGAAGTCTATGTCTCTTATGGGAAGACTGCAGACTCAGAAAAGCTGGGTTAGGTGTGGAGTTCAGGAGGTCAACACTTATGGGGTTGACAGGGAGGGCTACCAGAAGGGACGTCAATGTTTATTATGGATTCACCTGTACAGTCAGCTGGAGTCTGTTGCCTTCTATCATCCTGTAAATGACCAGTGCTCAATTGAAATAACAATGTCTGTAGCGACAGCTAGAAAAGGCAGGGTAAGTGCTGCTATCTCTGAGGGGATTTTCTGTAACTTCTAACTATGTAGGGCCCTTCCAAGGGCAACACCCGAGTAGACAGATACTTAGGCAGTGAAGGTGAACATACAAACACTTGTGAACTCTGCATTCCTTGTGACCCTTAGATATTAGCCTCTTGTGTGCAGTCCAACTCCTAGACCCAAGCTCCACTGACCATTTCCTGCAGGTTAACAGTTGAGTCCCACTAGTGACTGTGATGCAGTAGCGATGTTGGTTCAATTGAAAGGATGAAGCCTGGTTGCTGAGGTTGCAGTGACCTGCGATTCAGCCAGTGCCTGCTCATGGGACAGCAACTACTCACTTCACATCTTGCTCCATGGAATGTTATCTCAGATGCTTCAGTAGTTTACAAGTTGTTTTGATTACAAAGACGCTCACACAAACAGATGCAGGTCAGAATGGAGCAGATATAGTTACAATGTGAAAACTTACTTAAGGTCTCTTCTTTCTCTCCCTTCCATTGCATCCCGGTGTAAACCCTGGGGTGGAGGCTCCTGCTCTACGAGGAAGCTCATTAGTTTTGGAACTATGGATGACCACCTTGGGGGGGGGGGCAGGGCTGTGTGTTTGTACTAGAGGGCCCAGGCATGCTGACTGTCCTTGCTAGAGGCAAGTGCACCTTCGTTAGCGTGAAATCCCACAGATCTGAGGGTGGTAGACAGGATCAAGGTGGAAAATCTGACCACTTCTGAAGTGCTCAAGAGAAGACCTCAAGACTCCCGTCTGTGCTTCCTCCTCTGGCTTGGTTCCTATTGGCACCACCAGTCTCCTTGTGAAGAAAGGGCACCTGGAGTCTGGTCAAGATCTTTTGCCCACCTGCCACCTTTGCCTCTGATGCTGGAAATCAAATTTATTGCACTATGGTGGCCAATCTCCACACCCTTCCCCAAAACCTGCCTGTTGCTCCTGTGTCCGCTTTATGCTTATCTGAAAATACAAATGGCCGACACCATGGGGTCTTCTCCGGTCTGGGGCTCAGCAGGTACCTGGTCTTCAACAGTCCTCTGAGTGTCTGCTACCTGGGGCATTTCTTTCTCAGAACACTGGAGAGAAATGCTGTGAAATGTTAACCAGCAGATGACCCTGACCCAATCTCAGTGAAAATCCCACCAAGGCGTCAGCAGGAGGCAGCCTTGGCAGTGCTTCCTCTGAGGAAATCCAGGTTCTCTTCCTCAGAGGATTCGTGGGGTAGCTCTCCTGACCACAACCAACATAGACAGGACCTGCAAAGCACAAAAGAGATAAAGTATTGTGACACAGAGTTAGAAATTGTGGCAGATGAAAAACACATTGATGGCGAGTTGCATTTCAATGAATAAAGATTTTTACTTCAATGCTATGACATAGATATCCCTGTATTTCTCCAACACTTATCCCAGTCTTCACAGCAAGACTCTTTCCTTGCAGACAATGGAAGAATGAGGGGAGTATCTCATATAAACCTATAAAACTCTGACACAGAGTGGTGTGTATGTGGAATGAGCTGTCAGAGGAAGTGGTAGAGGCAAGTAAATTACAACATTTAAAAGACATTTGGATAGGAAGGGCTTCAAGGGATATTGGCCAAATGCAGATAAATAAGACTGGTTCAGTTTAGGAAACCTTGTTAATGTGGATGAGTTGGACTGAAGAGTCTGTTTCTGTGCTGTATGACTCTATGACTAGACAAGGCACACACAGGAAAGATGTTCCCGATGACCATGAAGTCTAGAACCAGGAGTAGATATGGAGTAGACTAGGTAAAAACAATGATTGCAGATGTTGGAAGCCAGATTCTGGATTAGTGGTGCTGGAAGAGCACAGCAATTCAGGCAGCATCTGAGGAGCTGTAAAATCGACGTTTCGGGCAAGAGCCCTTCATCAGGAATGTCCGAGGAGCAGTAAAATCAACGTTTCAGGCAAGAGCCCTTCATCAGGAAACCAGTGAAGGGGTCTTGCCAGAAACGTCAATTTTACTGCTCCTCGGATGCTGCCTGAACTGCTGTGCTCTTCCAGCACCACTAATCCAGAATGGAGTAGACTATTTAAGACTGAGATGAGGAGAAATGTGTTCACCCAAAGAGTGGTGAGCCTCTGGAATTCTCTACCACAAAAAGTGTTTGAGGCCAAATCATTGAATGTTTTCAAGAGGGTATTAGATATGGATCTGAGGGCTAAAGGAACAAAAAGGTCTGGAAGAGAGAGGGAACAGGGTACTGTGTTGGATGACTACCCATGATGATATCGAATTGTGGAGCAGGATCAAAGGGCCAAATGGCCTACTTTTGCTCCTATTTTCTATATTTCTAGTGATGGCAGGTGCTGAATCTCAGGCACCCCACCAATCATCCTGGCCCTTTCAGCCTCACTCTCAGCCATTTTCTTCTGTAATGAAAGAAGACAAGAGAGTAAGTGAGATAACATTGGTTGGCAAAGATGTCAGTGCTGGTGCAGATGGAGGAAAGAGAAAGAGCTATCCCGAGAGAGTGATTAGGTGCTGCAAAGGGTACATAGAGTAAGTATTCTGAGAGGTCAGGATGGATAAGAGTGAGGAGATGCTGCATGCAAGAGTGAGAGTGGTAGAATATGAGCCATGATGGGAGGTGTGTGCAGCAGCTCAGATGGAGTGAGTGTGAGGGAGCAGAGAGAAGATGATGGTGTTTACACTGATGGAGGGGAGACTTTCTACCTGCATTGTTGGGCTTTCCTCTGAACCATGGAGACTCCACTGAATCATGACCTCAGACCAGGCTAGCAGGGCATGGTCTCCTTGGCAATCCTGGGGAAAAGGATGGCCCTCCTCTTCACCCCTCTATCCACTCGGTCCTTCAGATTCCTGTCTGTAAAATGGGCCACCAATTACCCCTTGTCTGCTATCACATCCACCAAACTGTGTGCAGCTATGCAGGGCAGCTCCTGAATGTCAGTGCTCATCCAGATGTGCCACAGCGGTTTAAAGATGGCACCAGTGCCAGGGATGCCAGTCTATTCTGGGATGTCCAGCTAGGGGTAAGATCTTCCAGTTAGGGCAAGTGATAGAATTGTGTTGGCTTCAGTCAAGAGTGTCATTATAAGGGCAGGGCCAGTAGTGAGAGAGGCAAGTTTGGGATGATAGCATAAGATAACTCACTAGGTCATGTGGAGAGAAATCATCCATGAAATTTAATGTAATTGACACAGATAAAATACTGTAAGATTCACCTCACTGTATTGTTTCACCCATGTGGATCTTCAGGCTCTGAGCTTACTTCCTTAGTGCACACTCAATTTTCCATTTACTTGGAGGATGCCGTCCCTGCTATGCTTCATATTGCTTTCTTAGCACAAGCTGTTTGACTTCAGTAGTGATAGAAAGCCTTCCAGAATTTTAGTGTTCAGTTATGGATGCCAGCTTCTATGGCTTTCTTTGTATTTTAGCCCCTAGGAGAGGCAGGCAGATGATGACATTGGAGCATTGAACAGTCAATCTATCATTTCAATAGGGGGATGGACATGTTACTGTGAGGTACTATGCTACACCAACATTAGACGTGCAGCACATTCGAGCAGTTTACACGACAAATACATTACATCTGCTTCAGGCAAATGGTGATAATGTGAAAGTAAAAGGGTAACTGTTCTTTATAGGGTGAAGGGGGGAAAGACAATCAGTCAGACAATACCATCACAAGCTAGGAAAGGAATTCATCCAATTCCAGTCCACGGATCAGAAGCTACATTGAAACAACATCAGCCAATGGATAGTAATTATATGCCTATCAATTTCAAATAGTTTGAAAAATTGTATCTGCCTCACAGGCAGGTGTGCATACCAGTGTCGAACTTGATGTATACGGGTGCACGGTGAAAGAATATAAGGTAGTTCTTCTATAATGCGATGGTTGAGTTCTTGTACAACCCCGCATTTTAGAAAAATCGCACTTTAGAAACAGTGCTTAAAGTGTTGATGATGTAATCACGTTACAGCCATCACACGTTTTCAAAGTTTGTGCTTTAGAAACAGTGTCCCCAATTCGGCAGTCACGTTACTGCGAATTGTGTGTTATAGCAAAACGACCTGTATCAGTTATCTTTATGATATAGCAGAGGAATACTGGGATACTGATCTGACTGATGTCTGGTGCTGATTGATCCAGTGAATTACTATACTTGTCCTGGCTCCTCCAAAGTTGCTGGAAATAGAGCATGTCTGCTACAGCCCCACTGGTGTAGTCATGACGGACTCCTCTTTGACTATTTCTAGCTCTGCTCATGTCTCGAAATTTGGTGAATTCTCTGCCACCTCTCAGCACAGTTCACTTGCCTGAAACTACTGGAGTGTGTATATCCATTAAAACTTGAGCAAAAATTCACATTTCTGGTTAATTTATGGTAAGAGAATTAATGTGAGTTAGGCTTGTTTTCTCACTAAGCAATTTTAGCATTATGTGCTAAAATGTTAGCACACATTATAAGATATTTCACGTGCCAATCCTAACTCTCAGGAAAAATTAAGTGATTTTTCTCAATCTAAAGAAATAATTGTACTGACATTCTTTAATATCTGTTGTAGCTTACAGTTCAGTTGTTACCAGTTGATATCTGTTGACAGCATATTAATTTAATAAATTAAACAAACTAAGCCTCATCTTTAAAACAGCTTATTTTGTGATGCGATTGCAACTGAGTCTTAGACCTATATTAAAAATGATAGCAAGTCATTATTTTTGAATTAGTGACACTTGCTTATTATAACTATGTACAATTGGCAACTAATTAATCAACCAAGAAGTGGAACTCTGACATTGTGTTTAATTCTCACTCTCTGGGTGTTAGTGTTAACAAAGTTACCACCAGTGTGGAAGAAACACTGCCAACAATATGATCAATATTGTTTTCTATTTATAGGATCAGAACAAACTGCCGTATTATCATCAGTATAGACAGACATATATGACACAAATGAGTTGATGAAAGAAGTAGAAATGAGTGAGGGTTTAAATTAAGTTTTCCAGTTAGAAATTGCAAAAATTTACAGAACTAAATGGATTTTCAAAATTCCTCTCTATTGCAAGTTCTGCAATTATACACCTAAACATAAAATAAATGGAGCTTCTTCGAGGTGGAAAATTATATATGTTTAATTGTATACTACTTTACTAATGCATGCTTCATTTATACAATACTTATTATATTATAACATAATATATTATTAAGCCATTAAAGTCTTCTCAAGGATATATTATAAATATTTAATGTAAGACTCCATTGGTGAAATTAATATTAATTTATATTTTATATGATTATGTCATCCATCATTTGGTTATACAAATTATTATAATTACAAGTTTAGTTAAAATAAGATACCATTTTATAATATATTTATTTGTAAAATAAATCATTATGATTTGTGGTATATTACTGTATTTAGTATTTATGTACCAACATAATATTATTTTATTGTATCATTATTGATTTAGATGTTACATAAAATTGTATGGCTGGCTTAGTTATGAATTTACTTGTAAAGATTGTATTAATATGGTTAAAGATTATTAATCATTGTTTCTTTTAATTTGTTCCTTATTATTAATGAAAAAGTTTTATCCCCTCCAATCAAAGTTTTCTATCACTGTGAACTCTGCATTTATAGAAACACACTGCAAGTCTCTCCAGTAACACTATTGCATACTCCTATCTAATGTGTCTGCCATTCAGAGAATGGCAGAGAATTCAAATTTATTGCAAATATTCCACTTTGGTAAATAACATTGTAATTCAACACCGAAAACCAGCAAGAAGTGTAATTTTCTGATAGCAGTGCTTTCTTTTTGCTTGATTTTTTTATTAGTTTATTATAAATAGATTATACCTGTAAAATATAAAACAAGTCATTTTAACTGATTTTCCTCCTTGAGACATTTTGGAGTTCTCATTGGAACCTTAGCAGCAGCTTAAACAAAGAGCGATGTACGTTTTTTCTGTGTGTCAGCTTTTCACATAAATATCTCAGTAACTGCTGATCTTATCATCATAAAACCTCCATTTATATAGTTAGGCATGTCATGTTGGTCAATTGCACAAAAACTTAACCACATGCAATATTAAACTCAATCCCATGCCATCTCCATTAGCTGGAATTTTAAAGTTCTGTCAATGCACTGTACCTTAAAATCCTGTGTTCTAATTTAAAATGCACTGAATATGAAATTATGAGTGACATTACTGATTGAACAGAGGCAGAATAAAGATGTTGAAACCAGTTAACTCAGTCTGGATCCTTTCAACATTAGTTGGGTCACTTTTCCACTTTATCTAGGGCATCAGTGTACCGCTGAACAATATTTTCATTATTCTAATCAACTCATCTGACTAAAGAATGCAAAAGTTGCAAATAACATTTTAAATCTCCTTATTGTAATACACTTGCATTTTGCACTCAGAAAGAGTAAGGGTTTAATGAAAACAGATTATCTGTTTTAGTGTTTCAGTATACAATGAAAACTTTCATTTTGCTGTATCTCCAGGTATTAGGCAAAACTTATTTGCTCAATTCATACTCCAATGCATGCCTTCTATTTAAATGAACCTTAAAGGCAAGTTTAGTCTTCTGATTACAGCACATTGCCAAGTATTTTTAACTCGGCATCAGCATGCAAAAGATTCTACATACACTTCCTATTATATAAAGTGTAACATTTCCCTTCATTGCTGCATGTTAGGTCTGTCAGTGTCTGACACGCTCATCATTTTTTGCTAATGCTGCACAGAATATGACATTTCAATGTTAAAATAGGATATATCTTCCAGACGGTGCTGTAATAAAAATGACATATTTAAGACATGAGTTCTTCCTGTCATAGGGCAAAAAGAAATTCAGTAACTGCTGGTAATCGTTAACTGGTAACCAGCACTAATGCAAACAAAAGCAAGACCCAGACTGGTGACTACCAAATCTGCCTGAATCTTGTGGTTGGACCAACAATAAAAACCTGGAAACAGCAACTACTCTGCACAAAATAACTATTTTGACTATTTTTTTCTCCTGTGAAGAATGTTTTCTGAAGAGCCTTAACAAGTGAACATAATTATATATATTCTGTAAATTGTATGGGGAACCCTTTGTATGACTCCAGTAATATCATTAGTTAGCACTTCTTACACAGTTAATTGGTTGAACGAAGCCTTCCCAGATATTGACGTGTCATTTTCAATTCACAATAAATCAGTTCATGGACTAAATATAAATAAACAAATAATTGACTCTATTCTGTAATGTTGTGGTTCTGTTCGCCGAGCTGGGAATTTGTGTTGCAGACGTTTCGTCCCCTGTCTAGGTGTCCTAGACAAGGGACGAAACCTCTGCAACACAAATTCCCAGCTTGGCGAACAGAACCACAACAACAAGCACCCGAGCTACAAATCTTCTCACAAACTTTGAATTCTGTAATGTGCTTATTAAAACTGCCCACAAGAAATGAACTGTATAATACTACTGAAAGACATTGCATATATGTTTGTTATTTGAGCTGATGTTATTTAGCCCATTAGTGATGGACCTGGAGACAGGAGAGCCAATAAATGATTGGCAGGTAAGGGCACTGAGAGAGGAGCCTTATTGCCAGTGGCTGGGGAGCCATCAACTCAGTTTCCCAGCAGAGAGTGAATTCAGCCACTTAACTGACCACTTCTCACACCAGAGGCAATTTCCCCATGTTGTGAGGCCCTGTCACTGTGAAGAGACCTCTGGGTAAAACTTAATGTCCTTAACAAGGAAGAATTCTAGAGGGGGAATCTTCCTTGGTGGATACTTGATGATTCATCACTGCTAAGGCACCTAGCAACGACGCCACTGATGCTCCATGAAGTTTACCCACCCCAATCACCAAGCCTTACCTGCCTAGTCCCAGCTTCCCACAAGGCATACTTCAACTCTTTGAGGGGATCCTATGTTTAAGGTCCTGTTCCTGATGTTGCACCCTCAGCAATAACCACTAATACGGCTGGCAGTAATAAAGTGTTGAACTCTGATGGCTCTGATATCCTGAATGCCACGTCAGTCCCTAAGGCTGCCGTTGAACTGGCTACCACCTGTGCTATGCCACGTTGGGATCAGCCACCTGCCAAAACGCTGTTGGCAGAATTTCAAGTAAGCCACCATTTTAAGCCCTTTGCCTTGCACTGTTTATAATGCATTTCCGCTAATTTAATCTCCAGGAAGTAGATACAAGAATCTGAATTGGATCATGGACAACTGCATTATTTGTTTAAATCTATACTGTGATTTGCTCTCATTTGTATTTCACAATTCAAATACATTTTAAGAAGTTAATAAAGTAGCTTAAGCTTCCAAAAGCTCTTTGGCAAGTGGTAATGTTTCATGAACCACCATGTATTGCTGTGAGTTCGGACTTGGTCATTTTAGGTAGCATCTCCTTCAGGAAGTGGGGGGGATGGGGGTTGGGGGTGGTGGTGGGGTTGGGGGGTGGGGGGAATTCAATTGTGAGTGCCGACAAAATATTCACATTTTCTCTCCCGTGGAAGATCTACTGAACCACAAACTATCCAGGCATTAACAAGGCCACCCATTTGCGTGCACCTGGAACCAAGACCCCGGAGGACTGACATCCTTCTAAGCAAGAACTGGCAGCCAATCAACAGCCGATAGAGGAGGCAGTGACTGCTCCAGGAAATATTTCCACCCGCTTCTCTCTCCCAACCAAGAGCCCCAGGATCACAAAGAACACATTGCAGACTAATATGGTCAAAAGTTTCTAGAGTTAGGGACATGGGAAGAAGTAGACAGTACAGTCAGAAGCAAGGGCTGGTAGTTGACTTTCAACAGGCATGACCTTTTCCCTGATGTCTAGTCCCTTGATTAGGCACTGATTGCCTAATTCCCTACCACCCCGAGAAGATGTAACAAGCTGGATTAGTTCCAGCAGTTGGAGCAATATAAGTGACTCAATGGTTAGCACTACTGCCTTGCAGTTCCAGGGTCCCAGGTTTGATTCCAACCTTGGGCAACTGTCTATGTGGAGTTTGCATGTTCTCCCCATGTCTGTGTGGGTTTCCTCCGGGTGCTCTGGTTTCCTCCCACAGCCCAACGATGTGCAGGTCAGGTGAATTGGCCATGCTAAATTGCCCATAGTGTTAGGTGCATTAGTTAGAGGGAAATGGGTCTGGGTGGATTACTCTTCAGAGGGTCGGTGTGGACTGGTTGAGCTGAAGGGCCTGTTTCCACACTGTAGGGAATCTAATCTAAAGTCGTTTTTACCTAGTCATTTAAGAGCCTCAATCGGCAGCAGGGAACCAAGTTTGATCATGGGCATTTCTGCCCAGAATTTATTCCTAGAGGAGGCAGGAAGATGGCAGGTTGGGTACACTGCCACCTCAACTAATCATGTGCCCTTCCCACCTCCATGCTTTCCACTTCAGGAGTAAAACACTCTGCCGTGTTGTTTTATTTAAAGCTGCAAAAAAAATCCTTCAGCATTTGTTCTTAAGTTGCAGTTACTTAAAAAATGTTGATGACAAAATCTTCTGAGACTTTTTTTATTACAACAACAGAAAAAAAGATCACAGTAGTTGCCAATAAGCATAGACATCAATTATTTTTTAATTGTGTAAAAGTACAGGACACTAATTAAAGCTAGTATATCTTGGAATGCCAAAGGCAAAATTAATTATTAATTTTTATTAATATTCACGAGCAACACAGTGAACGTATTAAACAGATTTTGGTGTTTCTGTGGTCCTGCTGAGTTTTGTGCTTGAACTGAAGAATATTATACTGTTCTATTTAACATGTTTTATTAGGCATACAGTTCGTTTACTCAACTATAGGGCTTTACAGAATAAAGAATAAAGTCAGCTGCCATTTTTTGTATGTAATTCTGATTTGGGTTTTCTGGTACATCCAGTAGTATATCTAGAAGGTTAGTTTAGTATTTAGGGAAGCTAGTATTTTTTTTGTAGTTCTTATGGTTCATACATTTGCATTCCCAATAAGCATTCACAATTCTTTCATTCCGAGCAATTCTGGTAAGCACAAACAATGTAGAATTCTAACTCTTCTCATTTTAATACAACTTCCTCTAAGTTCACAATGAAACTTGTAGAATACAATATCCGATCACAATATTGGGTCAAACATTGCTCTAATCAAAGCAACTGAATTCATTAGTATTCTGTTCCATGCTTCAATCTATTTTGTGCTATTTGAGAAATTCCATATTATGTCAGGCAAGCTTAGGCCTCCTTCTCTTGCAAAGCATGGAGTGCATTACTAGATTTGCCAGCGACTCTTTTGAAGGTCCGCGCCTTTCTAGTTTGCAGCCCTTCTAACTGAAACTCCAATCCTTGATTACAGATCATAGCTCTGGAGCAAAAGATCAGTCATACAAACATAGAAGTGAGTAATAAATTAGACCACCCATAACCATTTCAAAATTCATTTCTTGTACTGTTTACTTATATATGTGGACTATCTTTGGCAGTAATCACTTGCATTCTGACTGAAATCTTGCTGACAATTGAAGAATTGTATCCACAAATACTATAAAGTGGCCTCTGTCCAAATACTTCACCTGATACTGTATTTCCTTCTTTGCTGGCTCCGTTTTTCTTTTCCCATCTAATTTTAAGGGTGTGCTTCATCTAACACTCTTTGTCCCAACACTCTTTGTCCCAACAACCTCTGCTCATATCAATACTCACTCAGAGGCTACAGAAAGATAATGACAAATCTAACACACTTTCAAAGGTTTTTTTTTAAACGGAGAGAGGTATTTAGTATTTTTAATAAGTGTCTTCACTACTATTGAGTCAGTTTCTTTGTTCATATCGGAAGATTAATTATGCTGTCAGGCACTTTCAAGGCCTGCTTAACAAAGATTCAGTGATATAATGCTTTGCTTTGCAATGCCTTTTTTTCTGCATAGCAATCAAAATCAGCAAAAGAAAGTATAAAATTCATCCAAAATCAGGAGTTTAGTATCACCTTCTTAGGTGACAATAGTTAATAAAGTAACAGACATTTGTTCTCAGGTTCAGGAGCTACATCCGTAAACATCATTAAAACAATGACAAATAGATATTTATGCTTAGATCTCTTACTCGGCTCGCATGGTCATAAAGCAATGCTGATGGATTGCACGAATGTGAACAAATTATATTAGATTATAACTATTGCCTATAAACATTCTAACAGCTGAAATAAGGGTTTAAATCAAAAAAACTTTCATTAAGTTCTCTACACATTACATTAAGCACTCATCAGAACCAGCATTTAATAAATATTGGACTTTATTCTTCTTTTCAATTCTTTCTCTACTAATTGGAACACTATTCATACAATAATTTACATACTGATAGTACAGACCTAAAATATGCATTTGCAATGAGCTCAATCAATTGTGGTTTATTCCTGAAATAAAATTACTTGCTGCAAGGTTGAAAATTGACAAAGAGTGAAATTTGAAACATTTCTATACCTATATGTTTTTCAGACCAAAATCTTTTATGTGCAGATGAAAGCTAAGCATAGTACAATGCCCTGAAAGAAAATCCTTCTGTTAGTCAGCATTTGAATCCCAATACTCTGGCAGATACATGTGGTTGACTTGCAACTAAGCTGCCGACAAGTAAATAATATAACTAGGAACACAATTTACTAATTGTCCAAAAAAAGGTGGGTGTTGACGGGATATGGCTCTACCTTAGTCAAGGAGTAGGATTGGTCCCACTGCTGAATGGATTTTAATCTTTGGTTTTATCATTTGTTACTATCAACATCAAAAATGAGCAGGCCAGAGATGATAAAAGGTAAATGTGGTTTCTACATTGTCTCAACAATAGCTTGAAAGCAAAGCTGTAAAAAAGTGCTCTGAAAGACATTATCAGGAACATATACACAGTTGTTTGATCACTTTAGTAGAGATTGCCAATAATGTGATAGTTACAGAAGTTTTATTTCAGGAGACGGTGTTGAGGCCAACAATTTTATTTCAATAACAACTCTTATTGTAATTGACAATATAACAGCCTTTTGTGCCAATAGTTAAGACTATATTTGGGTTATCTTCATACTGCAGAAAATTTAGGTATTTTCAATTCGAACTGTTCAGGGACGTTATTACATATCTCTTGAACGATACAACTTGAGACTGGGCCTCCAGGCCCAAAGATAAGGATAATACCACTGCTTCTCTCCAGTACACTGACTTAGGCAATGTAATATACAGCTGACTAAAGTTCTAAATAATTGACAAATACCTGTTATATTCACAATACTAAACTCTCTTGGACATTGTAAAGTTCTTGAATTGTCATACATTTCAGTGAGTGTCAAAGTACTTTCTTATTAAGGATCGTCGTACAATCAAAGTTGTTAGAAATTATACTGGGGCGAAGGGTTTATGTGTTTGTGCAGGGAATCACAAAGAAACAGTCTAGAAAAGAGTAGGTGGTTGCTGACACAGTGTGAGTTTAAAGGTTAGTGCTTAAAACATCACAGTAAAACAAAGGCAGTGTGATTAAAAAGTTACTTTGTCTAAAACTAGATTAAAAACCAAAAAGCACAAATTCAAAATATACCAAGATATATGAACCGGCCTGGAGTTAACACTTCTCTGTTCAATAAACTGCAGACATATAAAATCGATCATCTAGAGTTTATTCCCACTGTACGCAGAAGATGTCAGAACAAAATAGAGTGAGAGTTTAAACATTTAAACATTTAAAAAAGTGGTGTCAAAAAAATAAGTGAAGGATAATAAGTCAGTTGAAATGCATGGTAGAACTTATTTTCCAAATGTCAAAGGTCAATATTTTACCAGTGGTCTGCTACAATGTTTTGTGTCTCTAATCTAATTAAATATGAAACAACCTACAATAAAGAAATAACTTTCTCATTTTCTTTACATCCCAAACTGTCGCATTCATTTTTCTGGAATCAACTCCATTTTTGGTCAATTTGCTCCTGTTTTATACTTTATAGTAACAATATTTTCTAAATATTTTTGGGCCATAAGAAATTTGCTGTTAAAAAAATCTTCATGGAGTTTAGGAGATGATTTGGTAGCCACCAAATTGCTATAAATGTTTGCAGAACGGTTTAAACAGTATCACTATATGGCTATGACATCACTACTGTCACTTATATATGGTATCAAATAACACTGAAGAAGATAGTATTAGTACCAGCAACATGCTGACTTGCTGCAATGAAATTAAGCTCTTGTGGTTCAGAGAATGATTTTATCCAGTAGCTACACCCCAGATTGTCTGTAAAGCTTAAAATTCCAACATAAATAAAATTTGTGCTTTTAGTTCACTACGATCACTCCTTCACTTGTACAGAGTCTATTCTATGCATAATTGAGATTATCGCATTGATGAGTTGAATGCATAACATAGCATTATCAATGTACAATCATTGATTGAGTAATGAGTTAATTTCTACTGCTGTCTGGTTCTGCTTTTTAGCACAGGATCATAGTGAAATAGAAACCTATGTTCAATATAGTGTACCAAAGAATGTATACTTTCTACTTTGCACCTCAAATGGAAGCACTTAGAAGATTTTGTGATTTCAATCGTCAGTGATTAAAGATAAAACCCATGTAATACAGCTTCTACATGTGACAAATTCTAACCCAGGACATAAGTGACCCAGTGAGACAGTGTCATAGGACAAGTGAAGCGAATCTAGTCACAAGAAATAACAGGGTCATAAGACATTGCTAATGAAGTCATAGCAACTAGTGCAGAGAGCCAATCAGACAAAGCGACAATCTGTAATTGAGGATTATAATTAGCAGAAAAAATAACATGCCTTAGCTGGATTCTAGGGGAGCTGGTAATGAAATGAATGATTGGAAATTATAAAAACAGATTCCATAAGATTAGTGCAAACATCAGAACAAGGAAGAAATCTAATTAACAAAAGGCAAATGTGTCCATAATCTGAAATAAGAATGCCAAATGATTGAAGAATATGGAGATATATTATAGCACAGCAACCTGATATAATGTATATGTACAGAGAATCTGCTTATTTTCTGAATAGATCAAAAGTGATTCTATCTGAATAATAATAAAAGATGGTTGGTACGTGCAGGCTAGGATTAAAAGAGCTCTTTACATAACAATCTCAGCATGAGAGATCAGATGAGAGCTTTTCAGTAGTTTCCAAGAAAGCAGCATTTGAAACTTAGCCCAATCTATTACCACATTTTCAGTACATTTGGGACAGCTTAGACTTAAGAAATTCAAATGTATTCAGATTTTTTAAGAACAATTTGATTGCAACAAGATTCCAGTTTGTGTACCAAAACACACTACCTGAAAATTGTAACTCCTTTTTCTTCAGTAAATTTCCATTTCCATTTGATATAAAGAGCCTTTAAGATCTCACAGTGTGTAATTTGGCCAATCTGCCCACAAGTCACCTGCTTTGTCTTTAAGTAGGCACATTGAGTGGAAGCAATCGCAAGCACTAATAATTAGTGTTTGGAAAGGTAATACGCCTCCTTTTCTTTTTGCATTTCCATGCTCATTATTATTAAACTGACAAACAATAAATTAAACCTAAATAATGAAACATTTTCACATAAAAAATAGGTTGCTGAAGATTTTTTTTCCTAATGAAACATTCAACCCATAGCCTGTTATCTGCTGTACATTATTCATTTTACAAGACTGTCAAATACTTTGAGACTAAGAGCTGGAAATATGCTAAAAATATTTCTGGAATCATTTTGGTTAGTCCTCACTGCTATAGGAGTTTAAATTAAGCATTAAGCCAATGCTGAAAGTTTTGAAGAGTAGTGATAATGACTATTTTCATGGGAATTGCAAAATAAAGGAAAACAACCACTTCATGTAGAAGTCATACATCTTTCTTGAAGGCATGTATCTATCTTCACAATATTTTGTTAAGTTAAAACTTTCATACTTTAATAGTATAAAATTTAATTCAGGCATGTTAGCATCTAATTGTGTATAGGACATATCATTTTAAAGTAAGTATGTTATGACCATTCTAGAACAATTTGATCCTAGCATTTGCTCTGTATAAACATTTATGTAGGATGACTAAACCAAATCTACACAAATACACCTATATACTATCTGAATGCACCATAATCATGTCAAATTTAATATACAACTAAACAGTCAATAGCTTCCCTTTCTTCTTGGTAGAGCATCTGGATTTCCGCTGGTTGATTATAATATCTTCTGAGGAATATATGTATTTCATATATCAGATGCTATGAACAGATATTCCTTCCTTTTCAGCAGTTTTGTATTTTCGCTGTGTTCTGAGAACATATATATATGCACCTATAGATGGCTAATTGTCTACACATTGGAGTGAGGAGAATGAATTTGTTCCTGCTTCAACTCTAACTCTTAAGTTTCAAAAAGGACAGTTTGACCACTTGGGGTGGGCATGTCTATAATAATATTTATCATGTATTTATATTTTGTGGAGTGTCTGAGAGGTAGATTTCCTCCAATAATATACCTCAGACCTGTTCGTATGCAATCTTCACGCAATATATTTCACTGTGATGTGAGCGAAGAGTCCATTGTCTCTGTTTATCATCCTATTTGAAGGGCTAGTGAAAGGCATCAACCTGAAAAATCAATGTTGCTTCTCTCCCCATAGATGTTACCTGGCCTGTTCAGTATTCCCAGCATTATCTGTGTGATAAAGGAAGGACTGTAAAATCCCACCATTAAAAGCATCTTCCTTGTGTTAGTCCTAAAATTTCACTCCATTTACTTTACCTTATTAAAATTTGCCAGCAATAGTCATCACCTCTAACTATTAACATCAACTGAAATTGAAATAAACACTTTTTTCTTTGCACTGTTATCTGAAATTAATGTATGTTCTGTATTAGCTGAAGAAAATTTACCTTCAGAGCATTGTGCTGAATAAGGGCCACCCAAATGTAGGTCAAATGATGAAAGACCATAAACACTGAAAGACTCAAATTTGATCTTTTAGTCTATATTGATTACAAGCATCAGACAACATGTAAATTTTTTTTTGTAAACAATTTTTTAAATTCATAAATGATCCCAGTGTGTGTACTACTGGACAATTCTGCTCCTTCAGTATTTATAATCAACTGCCTTTGATACAGTAAAACATTAACTCTTATAATTGGAGACTTTGACGCCCACTGCTGCCAGCATTTTATAATTCACAAAGTCCTCGCTTCTGTGACCATCTTATAATGTCAGAAATGATCTGTAAAATATTGGGTAGATTCTCTATCATCAATTCTCCTTACTGATGTTAATCCATCCTACCAATACCACTTGGGGAAGGATGACCTCTCAGTACCTTAGACACATGATGGCTCAATCTTGATGAATATAAAATAGATTTATAAAAGATAACTTCGATTACATGTAAGATACATGATTATGTCTTTGGGATATCAGGCTCAACTTTAAAGTAAATTCACATTGCAGCTACAAAAATTCACTTGCAAAATAAAAGCACAGTATTCATAGCTCCTCCCAGGAACAACCCTTTACATCTTGATGTGCGGAGCTATTTTGTGGTTTCAGTTAACACTTTCTGCAACTAAGTGCCATATGCAGCTCACCCCAAGCTTCTTGCTGGTTATAAAATTCTGCATGCAATTGTTTCAAATAAATAAAGTAGGTTCATCACCACGCTATCTCCCTGACTTCTCTGACTGACAACTTGTCTGGGTTGGCAATTGCTACTTGAGGATGAACCACTCAGCTACAGTTTGTTGTGACACCAGAACATTGGTGAATCTTTGATTTCCCAGATGCTCTTTGCCACAGATGTACGTTAGCAGTGACGGTGCTGTTGAAGGTTTGTCTCCATGTTGGGGTGCGGGGGCGAGGAGGTGCTTTTGTTTCCTCAAATCATGTCAGCGAAGATAATTGTATTTCGGAAATAATTAACCTTCACCTTTTGATGCAGAGGTAACTTGCTCATGATCCTTCTCTTCTTGCTCATATCCTTTTGAATCGTGTTGTCTTTTGATCTGGTTCAATCATAAACAGGAAAGCGAAATGTTCTGCTTTGGTCCTGCTTCTTCTAAACAGTTGAATTGACTGCATCGAGAGTTCACCTATAATTACCACGCTAGCATCAAGGAGATCGAATGGCAATTTTTTCGAGATTTATATATGACTGGAAGACAACTAAATAATTCATTCAAACCTATAACATCAATATTATCTTCAGATCTTCCAATCACGTCAGCATAATTAATCTTGAGTGGAATAATTTTTCTCCCGGGATAGAGTTGGGAAACAATCTTCTTGGACCCAGAAAGTGTGTGAAGTGTGGGACCTGTGATGTTAGTTGATCAGTCTTATTTGGCTTCTGAGCTGGTTGAGATTCTTCAGTATAACTGTAAAGTTTTAAGAATGAATCATGCATATCTACTCAGAAGTGAGAAGGATAGATTTCTGATGACATACACTTGATCCACAAAACATACTTTCCTTGTATTTTAGGAATACCCCCAGAATTCAATCCAAGATGGAGGATGGGAAAAAGTTGTGGCTGTAAGAGCTGAGGTGTTGGAGGTGATTTCCTCGAATTCTAGGAGCAGCAATTAACTGTTTTATAGACTGTCACATTGTGTTGGAACTTTGAGGGGAAAAAGATCAAAACAATGGCGCTTTTCAAAGAAGGAAGACGGATAAGAAGTAATAACCACGTGGTTAGTGAGGGAGAGAGAGAACGAAACCTACATTGCTAACTGACACAGCAGTGAATCTGCACAGTTACTGCCTTTGCTGTTTGAGTTCATGTACCTCTGGACATTGGAGTGCTTCTGGGAAAAATTAACAAACAGCGAGATTCCCAGCTGACCTTGGGGGAACTTGTGTGGGAGAGCTAAGTGCAGAGTTTTTAATGTGTAACCTTGCTGTAAGTGTACAGCAGTGAGTAGAGTGGGTTCTTTCTTGATTATATGTTTTGTTGAGATCTGCCTTTGATTAAAGTTTAAAAATATAAACCATAAGTACTAAGTTAGACTGAAGCACTTTTTTAGAACTATTGTCTGGGTCTGTAGATTGTGAAGGAGCAAAAATAGCCTTTAGTAGAGTGATGTGCTCTTCTTGTTGGATGTGGGAGATTAGGGAGAGTTTCCATGTTACTGATGATTAAGTCTGCAGGAAGTGTCTTTAGCTGTGAATCCTATCAGATGGCATGGATCAGTTGGAGCAGCAGTTAGAGACAAAGAGGAATTTACAAGAGCTAGAGGATGTGATGGATGACAGTTATAGAAATGGAGAAAAGCCACAGATACAGTCAGGTAGATGGGTGACCTCCAGGCAAGGTAGGAGAGGTGGCAGGTAGCGCAGGAGTCTCCTGTGGCTATTCCCATTTCAAACAAGTATGCTGTTTTGGAAAATGTATGGGATGATGGACTCTCAGGAGAATATAGCACAAAAAAGCCAGGTTTCTTGTATGTTGGGTTCCAAGTGATCGACTGAGATAGGGTACTCTTTAGTCAGAGGCACAAACACGAATTTTTTGCAGCCAGCAGCGAAAAATCAGAATGGTGTGTTGCGTCTCTGGTGCCAGGATCAAGGATATCTTGGAGAGGGTACAGAATGTTCTCAAATGGGAGGGGGACCAGCAAGAGATAATTGTATACATTGGAACTAATGACATGGGAGGGGAAAGGATGAGATTCTAAAGGGAGAATATAGAGAGTTAGGTAGGAATTTAAAAAGGAGATTAGATTCCCTACAGTGTAGAAACAGGCCCTTCGGCCCAACCAGTCCACACCGACCTTCCGAAGAGTAACCCACCACGACCCATCTCCCTCTGACTAATGCACCTAACACAATGGGCAATTTAGCAGGGCCAATTCACCTGACCTGCACATCTTTGGAATGTGGGAGGAAACCGGAGCACCCAGAGGAAACCCATGCAGATACAGGGCGAATGTGCAAACTCCACACAGACAGTCACCCAAGGCTGGTATCGAACCTGAGACCCTGGTGTGTGAGGCTGCAGTGCTAACCACTGAGCCACCGTGCCATCCTACTCTTGATCCTCAAGAGTAGTAAGATCAGGATGACTCTCGGTGCTCTGCGTAATGAGGGTAGAAATAGGAGGACAGAGCAGATTAATGCATGGCTGAGGAGCTGGTGTATTGGAGAAGGATTCACATTTTTGGATCATTGGAATCTCATTTGGGATGGAAAAAACCTGTACAAGAAGGACAGATTGCATGTGAATTGGAAGGGGACTAATATACTGGCAAGGAGATTTGCTAGAGTTGCTCAGGAGGATTTAAATTAGTAAGGTGGGAGTGGGGTTTGGGACCCATGGAGATGGTTAGGAAAGAGATCAATCTGAGACTGGTACAGTTGGGAAAATGAGCAAATCAAACAGTCAGAGCAGACAGGAACAAAGCAGAGAACAAGGTAGAACAGATAAATTAAACTGCATTTATTTCAATGCAAGAGGTCTAACACGGAAGGCAGATGAGCTCGGGGCTTGGCTAGGAACTTGGGACTGGGCTATCATAGCAATTACAGAGATGTGGCTCAGGGATGGGCAGGACTGCCAGCTTAATGTTCCAGAATACAAATGCTACAGGAAGGACAGAAAGGAGGGCAAGAGAGGAGGGGGAGTGGCATTTTTGATAAGGCATAGTATTACTGCTGTACTAGGGAGGATATTCCTGGGAATATTGCATGGTGGCTCAGTGGTTAGCATTGCTGCCTCAAAGCACCAGGGACCCAGGTTCGAGTTCAGCCTTGGGCAATAGTCTGTGTGGAGGTTGTGCACTTGGGTCTACATGGGTTTCCTTTGGGTGCTCCTGTTTCCACCCACAATCTAAAAATGTGCAGGTTATGTAAATTGATTGTGCTAAATTGCCCATAGTGTTGAAGGATGTGTAGGTTAGGTGCATTAGTCAGGGGTTAAAAAAATGTAGGGTAGGGGAATGGGTCTGGGTGGGTTACGCTTCAGAGAATTGGTGTGGACTTGTTGGACCGAAGGGCCTGTTTTCACACTGTAGGGACTCTATGATACATCGCGGGAAATTATTTGTGTGGAACTGAGAAATAAGAAAGGGATGATCACCTTATTGGGATTATATTATAGATCCCCTAGTAGTCAGTGGAAAATTGAGAAACAAATTTGTAAGGATATTTCAGTTATCTGTAAGAATAATAGAGTGGTTCTGGTCGGGGGTTTTAACTTTCCAAATGTAGACAGGGATGGTCATTGTTTTAAGGGTTTAGATTGAGAGGAATTTGTTAAGTGGTTACAAGAAAATTTTCTGATTCAGTTTGTTGAATAAACCTACTACAGAAGGTGCAAAACTTGATCTATTCTTGGGAAATAAGGCAGGGCAGGTGACTGAGGTGTCAGTGGGGGAGCACTTTGGGGCCAGTGACCATAATTCTATTAGTTTTAAAATAGTGATGGAAATGGATAGGCCAGATCTAAAAGTTGAAGTTCTAAATTGGAGGAAGGTTAATTCTGATGGTCTTCGGCAAGAACTTTCAAAGGCGGGGCCAGATGTTCACAGGTAAAGGTTGGCTGGGAAATGGAAATCCTTCAAAAATGAGATAACGGGAGTCCAGAGAAAGTATATTCCTGTTAGGGTGAAAGAAAAGGCTGGTATGTGTAGGTAATGCTGGATGACTAGAGAAATTGAGATTTTGGTTAAGAAAAAGAAGGAAGCCTATGTCAGGTATAGAAAGCAGAGATCAAGTGAATCCTTAGAAGAGTAGAAAGGCAGTAGGAGTATACTTAACAGGGGAATCAAGAGGGTGAAAAGAGGACATGAAATAACTTTGGCCAATAGGACTAAAGACACTCCAAAGAGATTTTATAAATACATTAAGGACAAAAGGGTTACTCGGGATAGAAAACGGCCCCTCAAATATAAGCAAGGCAGCCTATATGTGGAGCCCAGGAGATGGGGGGGATACTAAACGAGTATTTTGCATCAGTATTTACTGTGGAAAAAGATATGGAAAAAATAGAAAATGGAGAAATAGAAAAATGTCCATATTACAGAGGAGGAGGTGCTGGATGTCCTGAAATGCATAAAAGTGGATAAATCCCCAGGATTTGATCAGGTGTACCTTAGAACTCTGTGGGAAGCTGGGGAAGTGATTGCTGAGCCCCTTGCTGCAATATTTGTATCATAGATAGTCACAGGTGAGGTGCCAGAAGACTGGAGGTTGGCTAACGTGGTGCCACTGTTTAAGAAAGGTGGTAAGGATAAACCAGGGAACAATAGACCGGTGAGCTTGTCATTGGTGGTAGGCAAGTTGTTGGAGGCAATCTTGAGGGATAGAATTTACATGAATTTGAAAAGGCAAGGATGAATTAGTGATAGTCAGCATGGTTTTGTGCATGGGAAATCATGTCTCACAAACTTGATTGACTATTTTGCAGAAATAGCAAAGTGGATTGATGAGGGCAAAGCAGTGGACGTGATCGATATGGACTTAAGTAAGGCATTTGACAAGGTTCCCCATCTGAGACTGGTTAGCAAGGTTAGATAACATAGAAAACAGGGAGAACTAGCCATTTGGCTCAAAGGTAAAAGACAGAGGGTGGTGGTAGAGGGTCATTTTTCAGACTTGGAGGCCTGTGACCAGTGGTGTGCCACAAGGATCGGTGCTGGGTCCATTACTTTTTGTCATTTACATAAATGATTTGGATGTGAGCATAAGAGGTACAGTTAGTAAGTTTGCAGATGATACCAAAATTGGAGGTGTAGTGGACAGCGAAGAAGGTTACCTCAGATTTCAATGGAACCTTGATCAGATGGGTCAGTGGGCTGAGAAGTGGCAGATGGAGTTTAATTTAGATAAATG
>NC_057726.1:35501936-35558227 GCF_004010195.1 Chiloscyllium plagiosum
AGCTTCAGCAAAATCGACGTTTCGGGCAAGCTCTCTGCCTTTATTCCTGATGAAGGGCTTTTGCCCGAAACGTCGATTTTGCTGAAGCTGCTCGGATGCTGCCTGAACTGCTGTGCTCTTCCAGCACCATTGATCCAGAATCTGGTTTCCAGCATCTGCAGTCATTCTTTTTACCTCGAAGTTTTAACCTGCCCTACCTGGACCATCGCAATATCCTGGGAAGGTCATGGTGTCCCAGGAAGCTGTTAAAGAACAACTTACTTCAGTTTTCACCCTCCAGGTATGCTGACAAAGGGAGGAGGTACGTCAGAGGCCAGGCCTGCAGTCCAGCCTGCAGGATCCTCAGGCTTGATTTCCTACCAGATCCTGGTATTGGAGATCGCAAAATCTCGTGAGATATTGGGTCAGCAGATAGAGGAGAACCTGGCCCCAATCTCTATCTTGCAGCAGAAGCATGAACAGCAGCTGGGAGTCCTGAAGAAAAGGACAGATGAGGTAGAATGCAGGGTCACAGTAGTGGAAGCTGATACCAGTTCCTCCAAGGATAGGATCCAGGTCCATAATTTGCTTGGCCAGGTTGATGACCTTGAGAACAGAGGCAGTAGAAAAAGTATTCAGATCGTCGGTCTGCTGGAGGGTAAGGAAGGTGAGCAACCAATGGAATTTATTGAGGACTGGTTGTCGAAAGTCCTTATTTTGGAGCTGGAATGAGCAGCTTGAAGATTGAGAGACCTCACTGGGTCACGGCCTGGAGGTCAGGTCTGGACCAATGTCCTCGTTCTGTCTTGGTGCGGCTTCATCACTCTGGAGATAAGGAGAGAATCATGGAAGCTTCCAGAATCCAGGGAAAAGATCCAAAGGCCCCAGTTTACGAGGTCTCTAAGATCATGATCTTCCAGGACTTCTCAGTGGTGGTGATCCGGAAAAGAAACTCTTATGACGGCATCAAGAAAAAACTGAGGGAGCTCAGTATCCAGTGCTCTCTGAGGTATCTGGCGGGGCTCCGAATCACCTTAGATGGATCTGTACACCTCTTTGACACATCAGAGAAGGCAAGAGCCTTAGTGGACAAATTAACCTAATCTGAACAATTTAGTATGTACAAATAGTTGTGTTGTTTGGATATGTCTCTACTTTAAAAAAAGAGGAAGTTCAGTTGGGGCTTTGTTATCCTTTTTTTTAATTGGTAACAATCTGGTCTCAACTATACTCAGGGGTGGCTGGGATGTTTACTTTCAATTTCTAAGTTAAGTTGTTCCAAAGGATAGGCGGGATACTTTTGTTTTCAAAATTTCTTTGTTCACATTGCTGTTTCATGGTGTATTTTCTTTCTTTGTTGCTTGTGTTTGTGGTGCGGCTCTAGCTCGGAGGAGATTGGGGTGGCTAGATGCCTACTTACAGGCAGTTTATGCCTGGTTCAGGTATTTAAATGCCCTGGCTGCAGTATTGGCAGCGGGATGGGAAATTGGATTTTGAGATGTGTAGATGCCCCCTTTGGGCAGGGGGTGAGTTCCCTTATTCAGCACCATTGGCATTAAATGTTGATTTGTTTTTTGTTGTATGTAGTCTTTGATAGGCTTGTTAACTGTAGTGGTTTTAGTTTATGGAGTTTTTATGTTTGATGGATCTTGTGAAACTAAGGCTCAGCGATTTGTAACTCGAGTTCTTCCTCTCTGGAATCTAAATGTTACTGCAGAAGGTTATGGCCAATGACTTGATTTAATGGTGTAACTAGAGCATCAAGTGGAGTCACTCACCAATTAAGAGAGAAAAGGTACTCTTGAGTCTTAGAAAGGAAAAGGTAGATATTGCTTTATTACAGGAGACACACTTCGATGATACAGCAGAATGGCTTTGAACGGGTTTACTTTTCATCTTTTAATACCAGAAGTAGGGGAGTGGCTATATTAGTTAGGAGGAACCTCCCATTTTAATTACTAGAGTGTGTTAAAGACACACACAGGAGGTTTGCAATTCTAAAAGCTTTGATAAATGGAGAAGAATATGGTGTTTTAAATGTTTATTGCCCTCCGGCCCATCCCCTCAAATGTCTGTTAGATGCATTCTTTAAATTGATCACTCTCAAGTCCTGGCATATCATTATAGGGGGTGATTTTAATTGTTTTATGGATCCCATGGTAGATAGGTTGCCCATAAGGCTCCCCAATATCCTCTATACGAACTGAACAATTAGTGGATCTGTGTGTGCAGTTAGGGTTGATGGATGTCTGGAGGTGTCTCCACCCTACGGACAGGGATTTTATGTTTTTTTTCCAATCCGCACAGTTGTCACACCAGGATTGATATTTTTCTGACCCCTGTGGCAACCCTGGACATGGTGGCATCTTGTACGATTGGTAATATTACCATCTCTGATCATGCTCCAGTGTACCTGTTGGTTATGATTAAGGATGCTACAGTGGGCCGAGGCACTGGTGAATAGATCCCTTCGTCCTTAAGGATAATAAGTTTGTGGAATACTTCTCTAAGGAATTTAGGCCATTCCTAGGCATTAATTCATGCTTGGTTAGTAGCCCGTCCATCCTTTGGCAAACTGCCAAAGCCTATGCCAGGGGGTTAGTTATCTCCTACTCTGCAAATAGGAAGCAGCAGAAGGGCGAGCAGCAATGTCTCCTCAAAGCTTGGTTGAAGGCAGCTGAGAAGGCTTACTTTGACAGGCCCTCGTTGGCCAAACGACAGAGGATACAGCGCTGTGGTCTGCATTGAATTCTGTGCTCACACAGACAGCAGAGAAGGAGCTTACTTTTGCAAATCAAAGGTTATATGAGCATGGTGACAAGTACCTCGTATCTTGCGTAGGGAAGGTGCCGGGAACCTAACATGTGATTCCAAAAAGATTAATGCGGCATTTCAGAGATTTTACTCTTAATTATACCAATCTGAGGGTTGTGAGGAGGGGTGAGCCAAGATGGAGTCCTTTTTCAAGGACCTGGGGCTCCTGGGTGTGACCCCTGAACAAGAGTCTTTTCTCAATGCCCCCTTATCAGAGCAAGAGATGCAGGAGGCTGTGAAATATCTCCAGAGTGATGGACTTCCCAGCAAAGTCTATAAAGAATTTGTAAGCATATTTTCAGACCCGATGCTCAACATGTTCAATGAATCATATAATCATGATCATCTCGCCATCTCTAACAGAGGCCAATATTTCGCTTATTCTTAAAAAAGGGAAGGCTCCAGAGGACTATGCTTCTTACAGGCCCATTTCACTCTTAAATGTGGACTTCAAAATCCTTCCTAAGACTCTTGCGTTAAGGATAGAAACTGTGTTGCCTTCTATTGTTGAAGAGGACCAGACGGACTTCATAAAGGGCCGCAGATCCTCCAATAATGTTAGGATGCTGCTTAATGTAATTCAAGTGTGTCAACAGCAGTCAATACAGGGATTGGTGATTTCTCTAGATGCAGAGAAGGCATTTGGCCGAGTTGTGTGGCCGTACCTTTTTTATACTCAAGAGTGGTTTGGCTTGGGTGAAGCCTTTATAAGATGGGCAAAGGCTCTCTACAGTGACCCTCTCACTGCAGTCATCACCAATGGGGTACGATCAAGCAATTTTAGCATTTTCAGGGGTAGCCGCCAGAACTGTCCCCTTTCACCATTGCTTTTTACATTAGTGATTGAACCATTGGCGGAGGCCATTTGTAGCAATCCTAATATATCGGCTCCAGAAGTGGGGTCAAAATTACATAAGATTTTTTTGTACGCGGACGATGTCTTCATTTTTTTTGTCAAATCCAGCAGTTGCGGTGCCTCGCTGATACAATGCATCAGTTTGTTTGGCACCTTTTCGGGGTACAAGATCAAACTCAGAGATAAGCCTATGGGTGGTCTTACAAAGGTGCTAGGTCTTGAGAGTGAATCTCGATTCCCATTTAAGTGGTCACAGGGGAGTTTTGTGTATTTGGGCATATTCATTACTCCACCTCTGGATTGGTTATTTAAAGCTAATTTTGTTCAATTATTTGTCAAAATCAAACAAGACGTTCAAAGATGGGAGGCGCTTCTGGTCTCATGGTTAGGTCGGGTTGCTCTTATTAAGATGAATATTCTCCTCCATTTGTTGTACCCTATACGGATGCTCCCCCTGATTTTCAATAAGCTACTGTTCAGGAGACTGAACGGCTGGTTCAGCTCTTTTATTTGGCCTCGTAAGCGAACCCATTTCAAATTAGCTAAACTGCAATTGCCTTATAGACTGGGGGGAGTGGATCCCCTTTTCATTAGAAACTATCACCTAAGCTCACTTTTATCTTACGTGAGTGATTGTGCTTGTGGGGACCCTTTTTCAATATGATTAGATATCGAAACCTCTCCAGCAAAGTGTCCCCTTACTAGTTTGCTGTTTTTGGACAAAATGAGGCCAGTTAAGGAATATTGCCATAACCCAATAGTTACCAGTACTGTTAAAGCATGGAGGGCAATTCGGCAGAGGGAAGGCAATATTGGCAAAACATCTTTTCTTACGCCTACAGTGGGTTTGCCGGGTTTTAAACCAGGGACGATGGATTCAGGATGCTAACATTGGGCGGCTCGGGGTGTGTCTGGGGTGATTTATTTGAGGGAGACACAATGATGTCTTTTGATCAGGTAGCATGAAAATATGAGATATCTAGCAGGGACCTCTTTCGTTTTTATCACATTAGGAATTTTTTTCAAAAAAACACTACACTTTTGACTGATCTCTACAAACCCGACATAGGCAGGAGGGTGTTCAATATTTGGGGTGGGAGGGCGGCCCCTCAATTGATTTCAATCAACTCTGCAAGGTGTGGGAGACAGCTAGGCATTGAGGTCTCCTCAGAGGCATGGGAAGATAATTAGGAAAACGCAAGAAAGATAGCAATTTGTAATAAGACCGATGCTTTACAGTTGAAGATTCTCCACTGGGTCTACTTGGCTCCGGATCATTTGTCAAAATTTAAACCGGGAGTATCTTCAACATGCCCCAAATGTAAAGGCACTCTTACCAAACATACTGGAGTGCTGTAGCGGGTGCAATGGAGGGGATTTTGGGTGTAAGGGTGGAGAAGGACCCGTTCTCTCCTCTACTTGTCCTGCCAGTGTATTCCCTGGAGATACGTATATGAAAAAAACTTATCAACATTCTCACTTTCTGCGCAAGAAAGAATATCTTGTTAGGTTGGGTGTCCGAGAATCCCACAGGCCTGTCAGGTTGGTGTAAGATTGTTATGGAGCATATCCCCTTGGATTTTCTTACAAGTATGGTACACCACAAAACTGAGAGTTTCTGTAAAACATGACGGCCCTTTTTGGAATACCTGGACACAGATTTGTCTGCAACACTAATAAGGGTTTTTATGTAGCCATAACGATTGTGCTTTACGAGTTTAATACCCAGAGAAGGGGGAACTGCGCACGTGTGAATATGTGAAAAGTAATACTCTCAAAATTTGAGAGTTAATTTTTTTTGCTGAGCTACATTAGTATTAGTGATTAGTTTGTTGTTAGTTATTATTTATTTAGTTAAGTAGTTCAATTTTAAAAAAATATTTCTTTATATATTTATACATTTGTACATGAGAGAGGTTTGGGTTTTAAAAAGTTTTTTGTGTTCTTTCATTGTATTGTTTTGAATTGTATTGTTTTATATTTGTTGTAATATTAAAAAATCTATTTTACAATAAAAGTACATTTGTAAAAAAAAAGGCATTTAGATGGGTATATCCAAATGCCTTTGGATGGGTTTAGAGGGATATGGGCCAAGTGCTGGCAAATGGGGTTAGATTAGGTTAAGATATCTGGTCGGCATGGACGAGTTGGACTGAAGGGTCTGTTTCCATGCTGTACATCTCTCTGACTCTATGATTCTATAACTTCTTCGATATTTCATACTCTGCCTGTGCCATGCCGTGCTCTGTCAGAAATCTGGTGTTTTATTTTTGTCAACCAAGAACTTATTTTCAGATGAAATTGTAACATACGTTGCATATCAAGTTTAAAATTAGTTGGATGGCATATGACTGATATGATTCATGTTATATCCGGTTTAAAAGAGTCATCTGTTACTAAGGAATGTTGATTCATATCTTCCAATGGCTATATATCATCATGCAATGATTTGTGTCAAATGAAGTTAAGTCTTGGTATTTTGGATTCCCTTCCAAATAAGATTGTTGTAAAGTGTTAACCTCTGTGCACATTAGCGTTAGTAATTCTATGGCTGAGCAGTTGTTTTTGACTCTTACAAATTCCTTGGAAATGTATAATTTTCTTCCAGAAGTTGCATTATGCATAGTGGGATATTACATGTATTTAGCTGATTTTTCTAAACTACTCTTGGAGCAGCAATTTGTAGCATTTAAGATTTTCAAGTCATTTTATGTTGTCTATCTTGTGATGTTTTGGTGATTTTGTACATTAGAACATTGACAACGCCTGATGAGCTTCTTGAGCTAGGTTGGCTTCTCTTTCCCTCGTTCTTTAGTGTTGTTTTCAAATTTCAGTTTGTACCACCATCCAGAGTGTCCTTTCCAATATTAGACCTCAGCGAAGTGTCAATTTCAAGCAGTTTTGTGGAGGGTTACTGTACATGATGTCTATTGAGTTATCTCACGCTGCTCTCTACAGCTCACCTCATTATGTATACACCATGCCTCTTTGTTACTGTATTCTTCTGCTTCCCAGCAACAAAGTACTTGACACTGCCGAGAGCTTCGGGTCTTCCTGCTATTGACACTGTATATAAAACCCAGCTGTGAATCAGGTCAATTGATGCCAGCCATAAATAGCCCTTCACAGTACACATAGTAGGAGGGAATCAAAAGAGGGCACTTTGGTGGTTAGGGTGACACTTCATTGGGAATAGAATCTGACATTCATAAATACATTGCTACTTTACATCATTGTCTGTCTGACTGACTGTCATTGTAACTGCAGCTACAAGAATGAAGCTAGAAATGCTACTTGTCTTCAGCACCATGTCAAAGAGAGTGCTAATCTTTCTCCAAAGCCCAGCATAGCTTTACATCGTATCATTGCACAGGATTGACTATGGGAAACCCCCAACTTACTTAGAATGACAGTTCTGACTTATGAGTGACCAGACCCCTAACTAAACTTTATGCAGCTCTCAACTGATTTCCCATTAATCTCCAGGCTGGTTGCATTGGACCTGCAGAAGTGACTGTGACTTAGCCTCTGGGCTGCAGTGATACATAACCTGATACTCGCCGTACAAGCGCCTGACCAGCCATATCCAAGGCCCTGGATTGCTATCAGATCGTGTCTAGGAATTAGACTGCCAGGAACGCCTGACTGATGGCAAGTACCCTTTGACCAAACAGAGGGCTACTCTCCTTAGACTTTGAGACACAGCTATTTGAATAAAGAATGTGTGGTGTGTTTGTTACATAAGCTGATATAGACATAGCACAATGCCATAAAGTAGAATGTCCACCCTGAATGATCATTGTTAGCAGCCATGACAAGCTGCCTGGCTTTGTATCTAAGCTCAGAGACAAGACAATACAGAATTATTTTCAGCCCATAATTTCTGAATGAGGCAGCAGTACAAAAATGCAAGGTAAGGCTGTGAGTATCCAAGTAGGTACAAAGTCAGTGACTGTAAATGGAGAAAGCTAAGGACCCTGAGATGCAGCCTGCTCTCATCCGTGAGAGAGGTGCCTGTCCCTGCACACAAATTGGTCTGGCAGTTACATTACAACATGTCAGTGCACTACAATGTGTAGCACTGAATTCGAAAACTCTATTATAAATGAGTCAGGCATGTGCTATGATGATGTGGTGAGGCTGGTACAGATCCAGTGCTAACCTCCACGTACAGATGGTGGCTGCCCATTGAGTGTGCCCTGAGATGTTGGGCACTACTTTCCAAGACAGAGAAGCAAGCAGTGAGCTGGAGCCACCAGCTACCTACTCTGACTCACTCTCCCAGTTGGAAACTGTCAGCCTTTAGTTTCTCCCTGCGATAACGGAGAATATAAATGAGGCAAGAATGGATAACAATGAAATATAAATGAGGCATGCAAATTAGCCTCACCATTCATGTGTGATTCCAATCTCACTGTTCGAAGCTTGGATGCAAAATTGGACTGTTGGTTCTTGTCATTTTGAATCTCATTTTTCTGATCTTGCATTACTTTCCCAACTGATTCACTGTTGTCAATATCATGCAGAAGTTGGGAAAATTCTGCCCTCTCTTTTGATTGTAACATTTCTGAAAAGAGGTGTTTTAGAAATTCCAACAGTAATTCTGTCCCAAATGAGTTCTGATTGCAAATCACAATAATCACAAAATCCCAGTAATGTGAAATGTTCATTAATAAAATTGTCAACAGGTTCCCCAGGAAGCTGTATTGTCTTGTTCAATCTTGCTCTTTTAGTTCTACAATTGGTCCTTTACGTTAAGCAATTGTCAAAGGCTCTTCTAATATTATCAAAGGTATCTCTTCGTTGTCTTACATTCTGTTGCTTTAAAACATAATCTGCAATTGGAACTACAGTGTAAAGAAATGTGTTCACCTGCCCTTCTCTAGGTTTCATTTATAATTCTGAAGTAATTCTAGATTGCATAAATTCTCAGTTCTATATAGTCTAGTACACATGCCTGTCTGTGAGATTTGTAACTTTAAATCTGGTTGAAGGTGTAATATCTTTCTTCATTGTCATTATATTTAATTACTGTTGCTTTTCTTATTTAATTTCCTTGAAAGCTGTTGCAGGAATTTCTTGCTTCTTTGTAAGTGTAAGAGATTTTTACTAATCAGTGTTCTAAATGTTACAAAGAGTTCAACTGTATTAAATATTCAATCCTCTTCTGCAAATCTTATCAGTTTTTTTCTCAATGTTGTAATTATTTTCTTTAATTACTGGATAATGAAGGTGAATTGTGGTAAAGTTTTATCCTTAAGAGCTTTGTTGTCTTTATGAAGACATTTAAGTTTATTTTCTTTGCTTTTCATAAATCTTCCCTAATTTCTGAATGTTTCAGAATAATCCTAATACTTTTGCTGTAAAAATTGTTTTCAAGTTTTAATTGTCATTAAAATGCTTTAATTTTAGAAATATTAAGTTTTAAGGTTTTGTGCAAAATGGAGGAAATTAAGGCTCACCCTTAAGATTTTTGACCAAGTCACAGTCGTGTTGAATTTTATGGCACGTTTAATGCCACATAGCTGAAGGGATTTTCTCGCCTATCTTACCAACATATTTCAGTAATTACCGACCCTACCCTATGGCAACTTCATGTCCAATTTCTGCTCTACCTTACCTTGCACTGTTCCAGGAACAACTCACCACTTAGCAGATATCTGCTGAAACAATGACAGCCCGTTTTACAACCAGATGAGTAGTGGCATTCTAAAGCTGTCTTGCTTGGTCAAGTGTGGAATCTAAACATGGAGGAGATTGTCAATTCTCCAGCATGGAACCAAAAGTCCAGGTGGTTGGGGTGCTCCATAAGAAAACCAGCAGAGAAGGCCACTCCATCAAACCCACTTGCCTGGTCTGAGGATGCTACCTGGGTCAGTGTTATCTCTAGGAATGGCCAGTCATGCAGAAAGAGGTTTTGTGATCTTGTCCACTCTGCCAGGCTATCTCCGCTACTGCAGCCATCTTCCACCAAGGCTCATGATCTGCCAATCTCACAACTGTTTGCAGTAGCCACCCTCACTCACTCTTACACCCCAACAATCTCCCACATCACAATCGCTCAGACCTTCTGTGCTGCATCCTCAGTCCTTTGGTAAATCTCATCACCTCTCCCCCCCATACATCCAGTGAAATCTCACTCGTTACCCCACCTTTTACACATTACTGGAAAAGGCAGCCCATATAGCAAGTAGAACACAGAGATGTAGTAGGGGGTAGAGAATGAAGAAAACGTACTGAGGACATTTTGGTTTCCTGGATGAAAAGGGCTTGTACATCACTCTTGGTTTATTCTTGAATGTTCCTGCTGTTAACTTACATGTTATTGTGCATCTCACTGTGTAGGTGTTAAACACATCCAAACACCATCCACCAACAGTTCCTGGTCAAGGACAGGGCTCCATGGGTGGAGGCCAGCATTGACAGCCTACTGCTCCATCTGGAAACAGCATAGCAATGTGTAAGCATGGCATTGGGTCCTAGTGACACCCTTTATCCCACCTCCTTCAACATCCATAATGATTTTCCCTCTGTTTGTCTCCTTACTGTAAGATCTCTGTGCCTTTTGTATAACTGAATATCAGACTATCTGCCTGAAATCTGCAACTCTGTCACCATATTACAATTGGAGAAGTGGTGTCCATCACCACCAGTAACTTATAGTTGGCAAAGTTCTCATTGCTGTTACCATCTTACAATGTTGAATATTATCTGGTTATCATGGTAGGTGCATCATCATCATCAATTCTTCCAGGTGGCATTAGTTGAGCCTACTAACAACATCTAGGGGAGTATTCCTATTCGATGTTTCAGCGAGAAGATAGCTTAACCTTGATGAACAGTAAATAGATATATTAAATATCACTTAATAGCTAGTTATATTACTTCTAAGATACATGATAGTCCCTTGTGAGCCACCAGACTCAATTTAAGAGGAAGTTCACATTATAGTTCCTAAACAATTTTGTACAGTATTGGTAATGAGCACAGAACTAGAAGCAGAATTGGTTAAGAGACAAGCACAAATTCTCCTTCGCTCCTCCCAGGAAAAGTCCCTTATTTCATGATGGATAAAACTCATCTTAAGATATTAACTAACCCTTTCAGTTACATCTTCTTTTGACTGTAATATATAATTATTGAATAAATATATTTATCCATTTAAGATTAAATTTTGCAATAAGCTTCCTTTGTTCCTAATTGGAATAAAGTGGCTACTTTTAATGTCAGTGTTAAGAATAATTTAACTACTACGGTTCTTAACCTATACAAGATAAAACAAGATAAAATTTGATCGACAATACACTGGTGTCAAACATTGCATTCAGAACGCTCTTGCTACACAGGTCTGGAATAAGTCAAATTGCTATTTTATGTTGATAGACCTAAGGTTAAAATCATGGGTAAGCAGCAAAACATAGCCTTAACTGCTGACTAGAAGGGGAAACTCAAGTAGGTTTTTAGCCTTTGTCTCATTTACAGTGAATATCATTTTATACTGCCTAAATGCTAAGTTCACAAATTTTTATTTAAACAAACTTTGCTTCAACATGAGAAAAATGTCACCTTGTAAAGCATGTATATTCCTACTGCCAGTCAGCAGTGTAAAAAGTAGCAATTCATTCAAAATATCAAATGCATTTTGGCCGATAGTAATAGTGCCTCGCTTAAAGTAGCTGTTAGGATAGCACATAAAACTAGTTATTCCTTGGTTGCCTCTTATTACATGTATTTCATTCTGGTCATTTCAATAGCCTCAGTGTAAATCTCCTCCGTATGTATGAGAATGTTTTCATTCTGTAGATTATAAGTAAATGATATCATTACACATGATGTTGGCATCATGCAGAACATTGTAGCATGTCTGAGTCTGAAATTCTTTTAGCAATAAAAGGCTTGAGCTAGCAACACAAGGGATGCAAGGTTTAGACACTGGAGTGTTATTTTAATTGCTCTGATTGGAAATGCTGACTTAAAATCTGCAAGTTAAGGTTGTTCTAGAGGCTTCCATTTCACTTACTCACAGAGGGTTGGCCACTACAGCATCAGGTTGTACGAATGTATATTTCATGCTGCTCAAGTAGTCATATAAACAGTCAAGTAATAGTCATGCAGGTTCAGACAGCAGGAACCTCAGCAGACCAATGGACTTTTACTGTCTTTTCACTGACAATGTAATTTCTGAATTATGAAATATTGCTCTATAGATTTAACAGCATTTGGACTGAAGTATTCTCTGCAACTTAGTAAATTAGAAACAAATAATAAAGCATCATTTATGTATTAAAAATTGCATGCAGATTTGAGTATCATGTTGTGTCTTCATTTTCAAAGATGTAGACTTCATCAAGCCAGAATCAGTTCTATCTAGCAATGTTATTTATATGGCAAAGTCTTGCTTACAGTGAGAGTGTATAGCAAAAATGAGAGAATGTGAAAAATTCATATCGGTATAAATAAAGATACCATGAAGTATTTGTTCTTAATGATATGGCTAGTGGCTATATAGAAAGAACAATACGGTGGAGAAGAAAGATATAAGAAAACATTGCTATAAGAAGCTGTTCAGTTTACAAAATGTTTCTTCAAATAGGAAATGTTCTTGGTGTGGAAACACAATAACAAATTAATAAGTGTGCAACATTTTAAAGATAATTTTTGCACAAATTATTGCAAGAAAAATAGCGTGGCCTGTGTAATAACTGAGTTCTCATAAATGTGAAATGTAGGTTTCTATTTTATTGGGTGGGAAGGAATGATGCTATGGACAGTAGGAAGCAGGAAGACACAAATCTGGTCAAAGTGCTGAAGACACGATTGAGGTAGAGTTGTTGAGGGGGGTGTAATCGTTGATGGCAGTGTTAGTGAACAAGCCACATTCCCTGTGGAAATGCTGACATTTTACAAATCATGCAATATGGAATGTTCCAAAGATCAATAATAGTTTAGAGAAAGTTTAGAATTATGTAAAGCCAGCCTAGAGAACACCATTCAAGGAAAACCCCTCTGGTTCTACCACATATCGCATCACTGATTACACCAATAAGGACACAGTATTGTAAGAACGATACCTAATTTTACCTGAACACACTAACCTGAATAGTGCTGAAGAAGAGTCATTTTAGACTTGAAATGTTAACTCTGTTCTCGCTTCACAGATACTGCCAGAGCTGCTGACTTTCTACAACACTGTCTGTTTTTATTTCAGACTATTTACGCTTGAAAGACACTTTTATCTTATTGCTGCCGATTACTTTCCTCAGTTGATAGATGTGAAAAAGTTGCACACCTCCACACAGAGACAGTTGTCAGGGTCTTGCATGAAATGTTATTACACATGGGATCCCTGATGTGGTCACATCAAACAATTGACCACGTTTGCTATCGAGTCTTCCAGTCAGTTTGCAGCCAGTTCTGGCTTTGAATATATAACAACTTCATGAGATACCCTCAGTCAAATGTGGAAGTCAGGCGTGGGGTCCAGACAGTTAAGACCCTTGAAAAGAAGAGTGCTGACCTCTGTATAGTCATGTTAAATTACCATTCCACCCAGCTAAAGTATGGCTTGTTGCCATCAGAATTGCTGATGGGGAGAAAACAGAAGTCCAACTCCTTGTCTTACTGAAGAGGCTGACTCCACAGTAAAGTACATGGGACTATAAAATGTTTTGTAAGAAGGAGCAGTCTTATTCTGAGCTGCAGCCAACTCATTCTAAAAGATGTTATCATTGCACGTGGGCTTGCCACGCTTGGACCAAAGGCAATCCGTGTGGATAAGTGACCTCAACAGTAATAGCACAGTTGGCCAAGAGTCAGCAGACAACATCAATCATATATTACCTACACAGTGAGGGAATTATATGAAGGAACTCCAGGAACTTGGTCTCAACAATTATGCACTGTTGTGTGATTTGGGTGAACCCAATGAGGAACATCATGATAACCGTGGTTTACGTTGCCTCACTTCCCCTTGCTGTCTATCAATTTTCAGAAAGTTAATCATGACCTAAGGACCTCTAACTTTATCTCTTGGATATATCAGTTACTTTTTATGGAACCACCTTTGCCAAGGCCCATGAATTTTCCAAGTGTAGCCGAACATTTCTCTTTTCTCCTAGTCCATACTCTAGCACCTCTTACTAGCATCCCAAATGGGGTATGGTTTTGGAATGTTGAGTTTGTCTTTTTGCTGCTTTCACTTCTGCTACTGTCTCTCTCTGTTGGTAATCACACGCCAGGTGCTGGCTGACTATCTGCATCTTCTGAAAGCAGTACTGCTCTTAGAATGGTAAACTCTGTTCTTCTGCAACTTCTGAATTTTTTTTTAGATTACCTACAGTGTGGAAATAGACCCTTCGGCCCAACAACTCTACACCGACCCATTCCCCTACATTTTACCCCTGCCCCCTATCACTACGGGCAATTTAACATGGCCAATTCACCTAACCTGCACATTTTTGGACTGTGGGAGGAAACCGGAGCACCCGGAGGAAATCCACGCAGACACGGGGAGAATGTGTAAACTCCACACAGTCAGTCGCCCAATGCGGGAATTGAACTCGGGTCTCTGGCACTGTGAGGCAGCAGTGCTAACCACTGTGCCACCATGCCGCCCACATTTCTTCTCCTTGTGGTGACAGTCACATTTATAATACTGCAACTATGTGGTATTTTCCCAGATCAACCCTCCTTGAGGTTTTTAACCACCTCTGCCAGTATTTTGTACCGGCAAAGACTGTTTGATGCATTTTACTGCCACCAATCTGCCTTTGTTTTTGCTTTCTTCTGTGTCTTTGTAGAGGCTAGTAGTTGAGGAAATCCCTCTGTAGAGTCTCTACAGAAGAGGAAATGTTCATGGATAACAAGAAGGTTTGTTGCATGTTTGCAATAAATATAACTCCATTCGGTCAAATATAGGGACTTTATGCAGCAGTTACAAATAGATCTGCTCCCTCCAATGAGCAGAATTCTTGTTTGCATCTCCAAACTGTGTGAGACATCAAAAGAGTGAATGGAATCAATGTAAATTTAACATTAACCCCTTCAGAACCATTATCTTAAATCCTAAGATGTGGCATTGGGTCAAGATTTTGACACGATGCTCCCCCTTCCAGTTTTAATCCAAGCAGGTTTTGCAGGTGAAGGAAGTTTTTAGGTCAATCAGAACAATACACAGGCAGCTGTTAGCTTTGAATGTGACCCAGTATCCTGGCTTTATAGCCAGCTCATGGATTTCCTGTCAGCAACTGTCCATGGGGCAACTAAGCAAGAGCATAGTGAGATTTCCTTAACTAGTGAAAGTGACAAATGGAAAGCTTTTAAAATGCATTGCTGTAGCCATGCCCAGATGAGAGGAGACTGGTGCTAAAACACTTCTTTCTTGACATGCAAATATTCTCTGTAAGCTGCATAGTCCCTTGGAGGGGCTGTGCATTAAGGTCCTGTTCCCAGAAGTCTCTGCTACACAGGGACCTCAGAGATCAGAGCCGCAGTGATAAAAATGAAAGGAAATGTAGTTTCTAGGTGAGTGGCAGTTATTTGGAAGTCAATCTGCTTGTCTTGGGCTTCACTCACCTGGAGATACACTTCTCTGTTGTCAATCACTTCAGAATTGAAGAGGTTTATGCAGCTCTGTGTTTTACCTCTGAAGCAGAAGAGGAGGAGCTCCAGCAATAGCACCTGGACCAACACCAGCACCAATGCAGCTGCCTTCCACTCAATCATATCCTATTGCATTAGACAGAGGGGAGGGATACTGAGATCCAGCACAAAGAAGGTGAGACCCCCAGCACACGGCCTACACATGGATGATCAGCTGTCTCTACTTGCCTGAGCAGCAGTCACCAGCAGACTCTAGGTCGCATGCCAGGTCAATACCAATAGCTGCAACAACCTGGAACAAAAGCTGCTTCTCAGAGGATCAGGGGGACACATACATTTCAGTTGCCACTTGGAAGTATTCTCTGGTTCCTGGCTTCTCCCTTGAGTTCTGCACTCATTTTTTCCTGCAAGGAAAGAAAGTAAAGAGTTGTAAATGTGGAAAATGAGAAAAAAAAATCAGCATTTATGGACAGTGACTACAAGACATGGGTGTGAAATGGTGCATAAATGAGGGTGAGTGTGATCTGAGTGAATGGGAATCTAAGATGGTGCCTGTAGCGAGGTAAATGAATGGAGCTTTAAAGTGTATTGGTCTGAGAAGCATTGTGTAGGAGAATAGTGGGAAAGTCAGAGTGTGGGATCTGCACCTTCTCTATCCTGGTGAAAGTGAGGACTGCAGATGCTGTAGATTAGAGTCGAGAGTGTGGTGCTGGAAAAGTACAGCAGGTCAGGAAGCCTGATGAAGGGCTTTTGCCCAAAATGTTGATTTTCCTGCTCCTTGGATGCTGCCTGGCCTGCTGTGCTTTTCCAGCACCACACTCTCCACCTTCTCTACCCTGGTGAGCTCCTTGAACCAAGTGTCTAGCTTGAAAGAACAATACTCCTACAACTCACTTCCAACCATACTTACTTGATGGAGAGGCTAACTATTTCTCATGACTGTGCAAAACTACACCTCATTTTCAAACAGCACCTCAGATCCCACACAGTAAGAATGAGAGACCCGAGTGACAGATTCCTACATCTCGTTTCCATTTCTGGGGTTGCTGAAGCCCACATAATTCAACATACCGCCAGTTTGAATCCTGGTGGGATTAATCCCAGTAAATAAAAATCCTTTCTTTGACAGGAAATTGGCAAATTGTCTGGCCTATTCTCTCTGATGACTGAAAAGCCTGAATTGGGATCCTAATGCCAAGATTGAATTAAAGGACCAGTTAGGTAGATTGGCCATGCTAAATTGCCCACAATGTTCAGGGAGGTGCAGGATAGGTGTGTTAGCCATGGGAAATGCATGGTTACAGGGATAGGGTAGGGTGATGGGTCTGTGTGGGATGCTCTTCGGAGGGGCAGTCTGGATATTTTGGGCTGAAATAGCCCAATCCACACTTACCCTCCAAAGAGCATCCCACCTAGACACATCCCCCTACCTATTTTTTAACCATGCATTTCCCATGGCAAAACCACCTAACCTGTCAGAATTCTCTTCTATTCTAAAGAAATAGAATTTGATTTGATTTGATTTGTTGTTGTCACATGTACCAAGATACAGTGAAAAGTGCTGCTTTACATGCTCTACAGGCAGCTCGCACCAAACAAAATATCTCAGAGTAGCAGACCTGAGAGCAGAATACAGAGGGAACCTTGATTATCTGAAGGACATGGGCGGGGAGTATTTCGATTGGTTGATTGAATTCCAGATAATCGAATGCCAGATAACATAGTTTAGCCAAGCATTGGGACCTTGTGATCTTGCCGGATAATTCGATATTTGGATAATCAAATGCCAGATAATCATGGTTCCTCTGTACAATGTTACAACTGTAGAGAAGGTGCAGAGAGAGCAAGATCATGAGAGGTCCATTCAAAAGTCTGATAACAGCTGGGAAGAAGCTGAACTTGAAGCTGTTCGTACATGAATTCAAACTTTTTGTCTTCGACCTGACAGAAGAAGGTGGAAGAGAGTATAACCAAGGTGGGAAGGGTCTTTGATTATGTTGGCTGTTTTCCCAAGGCACACGAATTATTGATCGAGTGAGTGAGTGGATGGAAGCTGAAAATGTGTTGCTGGAAAAGCAGGTCAGGCAGCATCCAAGGAACAGGAGAATCGACGTTTCGGGCATAAGCCCTTCCTCAGGATGGAAGGCTGGTTTGTGTGATGGACTGGGCTGTGTTTACAACTTGCTGTAGTTTTTTATAGTCTTGGGAAGAGCAGTTGTCATACCAAATAATGGGGACATAATAACAGTTTTAGGTCCATTTCAGGACATTAGGCAACCGTGTGCACCTTGCTGGGACTGTTCCGCTTTTCTAGATATGGATGAGAAACTGGCCACTGACAAATGCAAATTTAAATATCTTTTCCTAAAATTCACGTGGACCCAAGAGGAGCTAGACTGCTCCTTCCCACTTGTCTTGGACAGCAATACCTCACAACTCTAATGTTTACTTTCTATTTGTAATATGTCTCCCTGTCCTACCTCAACTTACAGAGAGTAATGAACACAGTCAGCCCATCATGCAAACCAGCCTTCTATCCATTGACTCCATCCATATTTCCCACTGCCTCGGGATAGCAGCCAACATAATCAAAGACCCCTCAAATCTTTTCCATCTTCTTCTGTTGGGCAGAAGATATAAACATTTGTACACACGTACGAACAGATTCAAGAACAGCTTATTCCATGCTGTTATCAGACTTTTGAGTGGACCTCTCAAATGTTAATTCTGATCTTTCACTCTCTTCACCTTCTCTGCAGCTGAAACACTGTATTCTGCACTCTGTTCTGTTACCTTGATGCAATTTGCATGGTACAATCTGCCTGCATATCATACAAAATAATACTTCTCACTGTGTCTCAGTACATGTGACGACAATAAATAAATCAACCAACTAAAACTTGTAGGTCACAGCTGGACAGGTGAGCAACATGAGATTAATGTCTTGCAATGAAGAAGATGCATTTTGATAAGGGATAGACACCAGCTAGGCTAAAGTACTGAAACGAGTCCCAGTTTTAGACTTGCCTGAGGACTCTTGTATGGTTTGTACATTGGCCCAGATAAATTTCTGCTCTATTAGTCTAGGAAAAAGAGTTGAGAAAAACAGAAAAGGAAAACAAAAACAAATAGTGTTTAAATAAATAAACACTGCACCGTTTTGGTAAGTTGAAGTTTTCTTTCTATTTTGTATCTTTTCTCATTTAACAACAAAGTATGTCCTACTTTCACCTATGTGTGGAAAACTGATTCTAAAGGTAGACAATGTTGTCAAGACAACCCAGGAATAGAATGTTGTGCATAGATCAAACCTGCCATTAACAGATCTTATTTGCACACCATTTGACTATGGCTTTCTGCCCAGAAAAGGAGAGAATGGCACAGCAAAGTGACCACCCTGACTGATTCCTGCTTGGTCCCATCCATTTCTCAAACTGCATTAAGTAGGTTGAGAGGAGATAAAAGTTTAAACTGGTGTGCAGACAATAATTGTGCTAAGGACGGTAGTGATTACAATGAGGAGAAAGTGAGGTCTGCAGATGCTGGAGATCAGAGCTGAAAATGTGTTGCTGGAACAGCGCAGCAGGTCAGACAGCATCCAGGGAACAGGAGAATCGACGTTTCGTGCATAAGCCCTTCTTCAGGAATTCCTGAAGAAGGGCTTATGCCCGAAACGTCGATTCTCCTGTTCCCTGGATGCTGTCTGACCTGCTGCGCTGTTCCAGCAACACATTTTCAGCAGTGATTACAATGAGGTTAGCCAGATCAGCGAGGTCATATTCAAAGAATATGAGTTCCCAGATTGGGGCTGCTAATCTGGTCCATTCAGAGACACCTGGCTGATAGATAAGAACAGGAGTGTTAGAGGTTCTGTTTACTCTGAGAGCTCACTCTAAAGGAGCTGGATCAGTGTCAAGGACTCTCCATGTGTAAATAAAGGGTGACTTGGTGATGGGACACCAGCCTCTGTGGATGTATTTCAGTGGTGATGAGAGGAAAGCATGCTCCTGAATAAATTCACTCGCAACAGATATCTTTCAGTTGGGGTAAGCATTTCTGGCATCATGCTGTTATTTGTGAAGCTTAACTTGTTTGCTCCTGCCGTCAAAGACTGGGCTCAGTATATGGAAAGAATGCATTATTTTTATCAGGCAAATGACATTGGGGCAGATGTAAAACAATGAGTGATTCTCCTGACAGCTTGTGCACCGGCAGCTTTTTTGGTTATTAGGAGGCTAACTTTCCCTGAGGTGCCAGATACTAAAATCTTTCAGGAGTTGATGGATTTAGTTAAGGAATATTATAACCCCAAGCCTCCTTTAATTGTGAGACACTATCGGTTTTACTTGGCAATTTGAAAACCAGGGAAATCCATATCAGGATTTCTGACTGGGTTAAGACAACGGGCAGAGGCATGTGACTTTGGTTTAATACTTAATGAGATACTGAGACACCATTTGGAATGTGAGTTAATGATGTAACTATGCAAAAACAGCTACAAGCTGAAGCCCAACTGGACATCAAGCAGTTACCACAATGGGATTTACCATCGGAAAATGTGGCAAGTGGAACATATGGGTTTCTGTGTATTCCGATGGAGGTGGGCACCCTCGCCAGTCTGACTGAGTTTGGAGAACACCACTTGAGTGAAGGCAATTGCATAACCTCACTCAGGCTATATCCTGAACAGAGGGACTCTAGGTCAGCCCACAGCAAAATCCCAAAACAAAACCAAGCATTGACCAAACTGTTAATATTTTCTTCAGGATCCGGACCGGCATTGTAGTTGCTGCCAGTATGTGGACTCGAGACAGTGAAAGAGTCCCATTAGATCCAAACTGTGTGAGGCAACCCATACGCCAGAATCTAGGGGAGTGCACATCCTGGAAGGTCCACCTATATCTGGAACTGGAACAGCTAAATTGCTTAGCAACATCCAAATCAGAACCAATCAAAATAAATGTCTGGTCATCTGATTCGAATGGAGGTTGATACTAACACTGCCGTTTCAGTGATCACAAACAAAATTCACTCTGGATTCCATCCCTTAAATTCACACAAGACCCCAGCTAGACTGAGAACCTATACCAGGGAACCTTTACAGATTAAGGATACAACTTCAGTTCCGGTCTCTTATGAGAAGCAGCCGATTCAGTTAAAAGTAAAAGGCTTGGATCCAAGCCTGATGGGATGAAATTGGTTGAGAAAGATTCACCTGGATTGACTCAACATTTTTCATTTAGAAAATGGCTGCCTGAGTGAAGTCCTAATTAAGTTTTTCAGGACAATGAAAGGAGCAAAGGCCACCTCGCATGTTGACTAGGAAAGAGTTCCATGATTCTGCAAGGCCCGCCCAGTGCCATTTGCCTTATGAGCAAAAGTACAGGCAGAAATCAGAAGGCTGGATAATGAAGAAATCTTCAAACCAGTACTATTTGTGGAATGGCAGCACTGATTGTACCGATAATGAAACCTGGTGGTTCAGTTCACCTTTGTGGGGACTTAAAACAAACAGTAAACCACCTTTGACAATAGGATAAATACCCAATCACTCACATAGAGGATTTATACACAAAGCGGGCAGGGGCGGGGAGGAGGGTGCTTTCCTTCATGAAGTTGAACATGAGCAATGCGTTCTTGCAATTGTGGTTAGAGGAAAATTCCCAAAGTATGGTACAATTGATACCATAGGGTTCTATCAATATACAAGACTGCCTTTTGGTATTATCAGCCACTTTTTCAATGGATGATGGAGAACATTTTACTTGGTCTACCCCAGGTCATCTTTATTTAGATAAGGTGTTACCAACAGGGAAACCCAATTAGGAGCATTTACAGATCTTGAACAGTTCATCCAGATGGGCATATGTCTTGGAGAGGAAAAATGTGTGTTCCAGGCACCTTAAGTGACCTACGTGAGCTACAGTTTTGACCGGACTGAGTTACACCGATTGGAAGGTAAAGTGAGGGCAATCAAACATGTCCTGGCTCCTATGTCTACTGGAGTTTAGGTGAATTATTTTGGAAAATTCATACGTAACTTGGCCTCCATTCTGGCACCTTTGCATCAACTCTTAAAAAAAGGGTCAGCCTTGGACATGATCATGTAGCCCAGCCAAGGTTTTCAGGGAAGTGAAGGAATAGTTATCTTCCTGTAAGATATTGGCACACTGTGATCCCAAGCAAGATCTGGTATTGATATGCAATGCCGTTCTGTATGGCATTAGCTCATTGGTGGCCCAATGGAGAGGAACATCCAGTAGCAAATACATCCAGGATTTTGGCTAATACAGAGTGTTAATACACCCAGATGGGGAGAAAGATTTGGCAGTCATATTTGGAGTCAGGAAGTTACACCAATACCTTTACAGATCCAAATTTGTAATAATAATGGACCACAAACCCGTGCTAGGTCTACTTAAAGAGGACAAGGCAGTGCCACCCATAGCTTCAGGCTGAATTCAGTGATGGGCTTGAACACTAAGTGTGTATAATTACAAGTTGGAACACCATCTACACGTTAAGTAGCAAAAGCAAATGAGTTGAGCCACTTCCCACTGATAGATACACCACCGGTGGTACCACTGGAAGAATCTGTAATGATTCTAGTCACAGCTGACAGTATCAGAAAGATCTGGTTCTGACAAACTGAAACAGCTGGTGGTGATGAGGGAAGTCAAAGGACCGTCACAACAAGAACAGAAACCTTTTTGGATCTGGACAGACCAGATCACAGCAGAGAATAGCATATTGTTATAGTGACTAAGACAGATTGTCCTGAGCAAAGGTCGCTGCCAGATACCAGTTGAGTTTCACCAGGGTCATCCAGAGGTTTCCAAATGAAGATGTTGGCAAGAAGCCTTATGGTCAGGATTGGATGCCTTATGGTCAGGATTGGTGTGGCAGTGCCCATAGTTCCAACTAGGCCAAATATTACCACCAGCAGATCACCCATATTTGTGGGAATGGCCAGATTTGAGCAGCAAGGTTAGTATTGGTTAGTACTGCTGCCTCACATTACCAGGGAGCTATATTCGATTCCACCCTTGGACCACTGTCTGTGTGGAGTTTATGCATTCTCCCTGTGTTTGTGTGGGTTTCCTCCAGTTTCCTCCCACAGTCCAAAGATGTGCAGTTTAGATGGATTGGCCATGCTAAATTGCCTCATAGCGTCTTGATAGATTAGCCATGGCAAATGCAGAGTTATAGAGTAGGATGGGATGGGTTTGGGTGTTTTGGGTGGGATGTTCTTTGGAGTGTTGGTATGGACCCGATGGGACGATTGTCTTGCTCCCACACTGTATAGATCCTATCATAAACTCTGGACACGATTACACATCAACTGTATAGGTCCTTTCATGGGCTCAGTGTTCTTAGTTATGGTGGACAAACACTCAAAGTGGCTGGACATGTATGGAATTAATTTGTCAAACATGGGGATGCTGATAAAAAAAACTGTGAGCATTTATCACAACACACCAACTCCCTTAAATGTCGATCACAAATAATGGGCCATCGTTTACCAGCTGGGCATTTGAGTATTTCCTAAAGTCGAAAGATATTTGTCATATAAGGACAACTCCATACCATCCATCATCCAACGGTCTTAAGGGAAGAGCAGTCCAAACTTTGAAGGCAGGCTTAAAGAAACAGCCTAAAGCTTCACTCGATACTAAACTGCCCTGGTTCCCATTTGATTAAAGGACCTTCCCTCATGGGAATACAGGGATAGCTCCAGCAGTGTTGCTAATGGGGAGAAGACTCTGCACTAGGTTAAATCTGATCTTCCTGGACCTGGAGGGGGAGGTAAAACGGCTTCAGGAACGCCAATGCTGGAAACAAGACTCCAGTAAGCAAGAGAAGCCTTTTACTGTAGGGGACGACGTTTGGTGTAGGTACCTTGGGAATGGCCCTGCATGGGTAAGAAGCAGGATTGATGTGAGTTCAGGTCCAGTGATGTACAAAGTTTGGATCGGTGCGATGGTCCTGAACAAGCACATGGACCATATGAAAGCTGCAAACTCGCAAACAGTGCAGGAGTAAAATGTGCTCTGCTCCTCAACAGCCGGTCTGACTGTTCCAGAATCCATGGGTTCTCCCTCTCCATCAAGCGTTAAAGTTACCTCAGAATCTAAGTTGGACATGGTGGATGTTGCTGCCTCAACGCCTTCATCTCCTGAAGGACAGAATGAATTTCTTCTGAGATGCTCCTAGCACAAGAGGTGAGTTTGTGTGTGTAACTGCACCCATATTATAGGCAGAGTTGGATTAGTCTGATAAGAAACCTGAGTAGTAATGCCCATCTTCAGGCAGAAATTGCCTTCTTTTACAAATTTTTAAATGCTATATAATTTGTCTTTGTTATTAGCTCTGAATAATCTTTAACAGTGCTAAAACACCCCAGGACGGGCTACAAATAAAAAGAACCAGCCTATGTGCTTGGACTCAGAGGGGGAGGGATATAGTGATTATAATGAGCTCAGCCAGGTGGACCTCATAGAATATGAGTTCCCTGATTGGGGCTGTTAATCTGGCCCAATCAGGAGCCCTGGCTGACAGATATATACAGGAGTGTCAGACATCCTGCTCACTCTGAGGGAGCTGGATCAGTGTCAAGGACATCCCATAAGTAAATAAAGAGTGATTTGGTGATGGGATACCAGCTTCTGTGGAATTATTTCAGGGGCAAACAATAATTATCCCCTATGCAGGTAGTACTCTGATGCAAGAGGAATTGAGGGGGGTGGGGTCAGGTCGGTGGAGGGGAGGCGAGCAGTGGCTGGTGTAGGGTGCAATGAGTAGTTCTGCATTACTCCTTGCCTGTAAATGTTACTGTTATCTCTTGGCTGCAAACACAGCAAATCCATCTTTAAACATTCCAAACCTTTGTGTCTTTTTATAGATCTTGCAAAGACACATGTGTTTATGCTATAATTTCTTCCCCTGAACTTAAAAGAAGGATTTGTTTCAAGTAAAAGTAGGTTGCATTCACACTATCAGTCTTCCAGGGCAACAAGCCATACACAGATAATAACAGTATAAACAGCTTGATGTTGCTATTTTTGAAGTCCCTTTATTATTCACTGACTGGCAGAGATTGTGTAGCCTGATGTACTTAAGTGCAAACTACTCAAAACAGGTAGCATCTCTTTAATTAAACAACATTAGAACGCTAACACCAAAAATAGTAATTTAGCAGCACATCCTCAAAAGTGAGGGTGAAAAGCGCCAGAATGTATAAAGGCTGTTAAAGATTATTCGGAGCAAATAACAAAGACAAATTATATAGCATTTAAAAATTTGTAAAAGAAGGCAATTTCTGCCTGAAGATGGGCATTACTACTCAGGTTTCTTATCAGACTAATCGTCTTGCATTCCAAATACATTTCCTATTTAGATTTATTGAGCATGCCACACCTAGCAACAACTGTCCTCACACACACAGTGCTCAGTGGAACATCAGTGTAACAGCACAGGGTAGAAAAAAACAAGTAGGTGCTGTACACTGGAGAGAGGGCGCTGATTACAGACCACTAATTTGTTATGCACTTCAGCAAATCAGCAGTGATTCATATGACAAATAAGGAGGAAAAATTAACAGCTGTCATGGTGTGATGTGTTAATTTCCTGACAGTCTCAGCACTGAAGCCAATTACTGATTTAAGGGCAGTAGAGAAAGCCCTGCTTGAGCTTCTAATTAGGCGCTTTCAGGACTAAAAGGATAAAAGTGAAATAAGAGAAAAAGAGTCAGGTGATCTGCACTCAATGAAACATATATATAAAATACATATAAAAGTCATACTCAGCAGGCCAAGCTGAAGTATATTTTACTGTATCATATAGATAGCTGTGCTGTTTCAGTTCTGACCTAATGCTGTAGTTCTTCATGTAGTAATTCTTGGATACATCAAGCCCCAGGGTTTACATTGCCCTCTCATCCAATAGCCCAACCTACCAGATGTAATCTAATAATAATACCTTTGTTTAATAGTGTCAACACCCATTCATCATGGTGCTTCAGAACAAGCAAACTGGGGACTTTAGTAGCCACATTGCTTACTGGGCATAACCATTTCAGAAATAGCTGCTGAAAACTGGACTGAAAATGGGCATCTGGATGTTACTCTCTGTGATTGAGCAGTGAAAAAAAGTATGGATCGTAAAGTCTCTCTGATTTTCTTCGCAGTCTAGAAGGATGTCTCTAGCCTGCTCCATTAAAATCCAAATGAAATGATGGAACAGAATTGTACATCTGCTAAACAGGGAAGAGCATGTCCTTTCCTGTCTAAATCCCTCCTTGCTGACAATGCAGAAAATCAGGACACAAAATAAGCCTTTTGGAGAATGTTTTCCGAATGAACTAAGTTCAGAAGTTGCACTAACTGTCATTTTCTTTATCTGTTTACCTTGTGTAGCCCTCTTTCCTAAATTACTTCATGTGGAATCTATAGTTAACCTAGATTGCCCGACACCCACTCATTTCATGTGACCAGGTGACTACAAAACATGAGCAAATGCACAGATTAATTTCATTCTTTAACCTTCCTAATGCATCTCCGAGCATAGAGTCGCAGACAGCAGATCATCATATGATTTATAGTAGTGACCGCTGCCTGCATCTCTCAGGCTAATGACACATACACTAAAGTCATTGATTTGTATGAATAGCCTCCGCTCTTCATTTATCACAATTTAATGTAAGAGTTTGCAATGCAGAAAATTTTCACAAGGGAAGCTTGGACCCACAGGACTGACTGCTGTGGTATTCCTGAGGTTACAAGTCGTTTGCTGCTGTTTTTAAATGATGTTAACCGACAAATTTTCAGCACTCATACACTGATTATAAGGGAACATTCACATAGTCACCTACAAAGCATTAGCCTCTTATTTCAGTATCCGCAGTAATGTTCAGCAACTACTCTCGGTACATCATCTCAATTAATGCAGTACCTTTAGGGCCTTTTTCTGAGCCATTCTAACTTGGTTGTCCATTCTGTCATCAGCACCTAATCAACTAATGATGGCTGAAAATGAGAGAGGCCAATCCCAATAAATCCGTAAGATAGTAATTTCTCTCTTTTAATGCCCTTCTCCTTCGTTCTTCTTCCAGCACATTGCAGTAAATTAATGTCAGACGAGTTATTAGAATAGTGGTGCCACTGAAAGTATTCAAGCTTGATGTTCAAATATTTTATCTCAGCATTTATTTGTCCATAAAATAAAACAGGATTTATTACACCAGTCTTCTGTTTGAAGATCACCAGGACAGAAATGTGAAAAGTCCCGACTATAAAGATGTTACCCGATAAATGTAAACATGAATACCCATAAAGTCAAAAGCCTCTTTTGGACTTGCATCCCTTCTCCTTCTTACTACAGAATTTTCAGGAGGAAGCGATCACTGTGATAATTAGAGTTGAGTTTCTTAGGAATGTCTAAACACTATAATTTGTTATATTACAATAATTGTTTTTTAGTAGTATTATGATAATTATTTTTCATATAGAAGTCAGCAACAAAATTACACAACAATCTATTCAACACGCAGTGTTACTGTTATGTAGATCCCTAGGAATAGTAACAGTAGATATTGAAATGGTTCATACAGAACAATACAGGACAGATCCTTGTCATACTTATACAGGAATAACCAGCGTATATGAAACCTTTGATGAGCTATGATCATCTAAAATGTGTTTTACAGTAAATGGAGTTCTTTTGAACCGTAATCATTGTTGCAATGCTTGGAATGCCTGCAGCCAATTTACACGCAGCAAGCTCCTACAAATCCCAATCAGGTAATGATGAGATAATCTGATAGAATGAGATAAACGGAGACATTGTAAAATAATACCCCAGGGTCTATTACATCCATCTGTAAGGGAATGTCAGACCTCAGTTTTACTATCATCTGAAAGCTAGCACGTCGCATAGTCCTTCAGAACTGCATTGAAATATCAGTCTGCATTATGTGTTTTTGAGTGAGACTTAAACTCATGACTCCAAGAGTGTGGTGCTGGAAAAGCACAGTCGGTCACCCAGCATCCAAGGAGCAGGAGTTAACATTTCAATCATAGGCCCTTCATCATGAAGCTTGTGGGCTAAGGGGGCTGAGAGATAAATTGGAGGGGAGTGGGGCTGGAGGAAAGGTAGCTGGGAATGCGATAGGTAGGTGAAGGTGGAGGTGAAAGTGATAGTCAGAGAGGAGGGTGGACCAGATTGATAGGAAGGAAGGTGGACACATAGGAACATTCAAAAGGGCGGTGCTTCCCCCCAGGCTCAACCCCTCCCATTTATCTCTCAGCCCCTTTGGCCCACAGGCTCATTCGTGATGAAGGGCTATTGCCTGAAACGTCAATTCATCTGCTTCTTGGATGCTGCTTGACCAGCTGTGCTTTTCCAGCACCACACTCTTCGACTCTGATCTCCAGCATCTGCAGTCCTCACTTTCTCCTAGTTAAACACATGACTTCTGACTCAGCGTTGAGAACATTGAACCTTGACTAACACAAAGATGTGGAGTTCAGGGACATTGGCTCTTAAACAATTAGCCAAAGGAAATGTATGTCCAAATCATGATCTTGCATGACTGAATGGATGAGTTGGAAAGGAACTTGAAGGTAATGGTGTTTCTATATACTGTTGCTCATTCTTCACTGTCATAAAGGTTGCAAGGAGGCAAATGTGGTTGAAGTAAATTTGACCGTTACTGAAATGCATCCTTGAGAAAATGATAATTTTTACCACAAAAATATAGGTAATTTTGATGAATTTTGTACTGTTGTAAGGGAAAGAGGCCACATTTGAATTTTGGCACCAACTATTTGCAGCTTCCAATATGGTTAGATATATAATATACTTAGATAGAGTGAAACTTTCTCTACTCTAAATTACAAATTTAATTCAGTCTCAACCTCAGTGTGACATTTTTCATTTTCCTGATCCTTGGTCTCCTTGGGTAGATAGACGAAGTCAGAGGGGAGTTAAAAATCTTTCTGCATGCTCCAACATTGGAGCTAAATTGAAACTTACTCAGTAGGACTTCACCATCAACAACTGAAACACATCTCATTCTATGACATTTAAAAAAATATAACTTTTCAAAATCAATGCAGAAATTCTAAAACTGAAGTTCATGCTTAAGTACTTAACACATTTCTAGTGCATTCTTATGTTTGCTACTTGATACTAAGTTAACATGAGTGTAAGCATAGTGCTGGATATTACAGGGTGCGGTAGTCCCTGCTCACAGCTAAAAGGTCAATGGGGAACCATACAATAAACCCACATCAATTCAACTCTGGAGGCAGCATCAATTTCCATTCCTGTCTCATTAGGAAATCATGCCTTTAAGAGTTCCTGACCAATCAAATAGTTGGCAGCTCTATCATCCCAGCAGTTCTAGTCTTGAGTGGTACCACTAGTACAGGAGTCCAGATGGAGAGGAGCCTGGAATCAGAGGCCAGTCCAAACCCATGGCACAGCCAGGCTGCCTTGCCCTGGAGAGTTGGTTGGGAGTGATGGGGGGGACCTGATTAGAGGGGCTGGGAGTAGAGTAAAGGGGGAGGTATGACCTGGGGGGATGACTACCTTCAATAGGCACAGGAAACCTGTTAAGGATCCCTTTTTAGCTAAAACTACTGGGATGTCCACATAGTATGGGTGTCTCATTTTCTCAAGGATGCCTGAACTTGGGTGGGATTGGCTATTTAACATTGTCAAGGGTGGGCAAGGTTTCTGATGACTCCCCTGTAAAATTTCAGACATATCAGAAGTGGGTGGGTAGGAGATGAAAAGGTCATGCACTGGATTTTGAGTGCAACCCCAGCACCAAAACCTTCACACTCATCATCTGATGTTTGGGAAGCATAAAGTCAAGACTTAGGAATTTGTGGCTGAGAGTTTGATGGAATTCGTAAACATCAGACTGAAGAGTCTAAAAGGAGGCTATGTATTTGTTCATATTATAGATCTATTCCATCCCCTTTGGTAAGACCCAGTTACTTGGCAGTATATTAGTAAGATTGAATTTTCAAGTACACTAGCAAAACAGACAACTATTTTTTTTCAATTCAAGTAAAATCTTGACCAAAAATAGAAACCTAGGCTTCTAATTGAAAGTATTTAAAGTTAGATCTTAATAGATGAGCAGCTGCAATAAAACAGCTGTGAACAATGTCTCCTTTCATCTTTTTCTCCAATTCTCTCTTTCACAATCTAAAATCACTCTCTTGTAAGTCTCTATTGAACTGATTAATCGGAAGTAGCACAAGTTAATTCATCCTCTGATTTTTATTTTGTTTCAATGGAGAAACACCTGCTTTACACTTGCCATGTCTCCTTCACTGCCTGCCTGTGACTTCCAATTCATCCCATGGTGACTGCTGTGAGGGGGTAGAGAGATTTTGTTTGGCTCAATGTCTGAATGTGTTGTAGATGAATACAGAACAATCTCGGTTATCCAAATTTCAGATTGTCCGAACAAGATCTCAAGGTCCCGTAAATGCTTCCTTTGTTTACAATCAGATCAGTTATCCGAACAATCAGTTATCTCAACGAAATACTCCCTACCGGTCTTGTTCGGATAATCGAGGTTGTTCTGTACAGAACTGCTACTAAGAAAGAACAAAGCCAAGGCAATGGTATAGCACAGTACATGCAAGTACCCATGAAGTGCGGTGTCATTGGAGGACTCTGAAATTGAATCTTGCTGGAAATGTAATTGTTGTGAATGGTGGAGGTTCCTACTAATCTGCAAAAAACTGTACCTTCATGTTCAATGAGTTGAAAGGTACGCCATGAATTGCAAATCTTTACAATTTGCTGATCGATTTACACTGCTCTGCACTTAGCCTCTCCATTATTTTTAAGAACTCATTGACTGTGCACCGTTAGGTTTTTAATGAATCTGATAAAGTTTAAAAGGAAATTCAAACTTCATGTTAATACCTGAAAGAATATCTCATCAAGCTTTCCCATTTTAAAACTTTCCCTATAGAAAATGGTGAACAACATTGAGTAAAGACTGCTTCCTTTTTGAAAAGGTTTAAACCAAAACCCATTTGTCTTTTTGCATGACCTAAACTCTTCTGCTACGGTTATACATTAAACTGCCCCTGAAACAGACACTTCACATTTCAGGAACCCATCTCGATTATTCTCAACTCCAGTAACTTGCTTTCTTTTTACTTCCTCAGTGGGTAACTTCTAACCTAGAATTTCCTTTCATGGTAAGGCATACATTGCAAGTGCCTTGCCCTAGCTTGAAACTGGGAGAATATTTCAGTCTTCTCTAAACCCTCAATAAGATTGTCTTCAATCTGAATGTGAGCTCCTATCTACATTTTGCATGGTAATCACAGAGCCAGCATTTTCTCTGTGTAAACTGCAAATCAGCCTCCTTCTATCTCTTGTTCGCAACTCAGATGGCTGCAAATCATAAGACCATAAGACATAAGACATAGGTGTGGAAGTAAGGCTATTCGGCCCATCGAGTCCACTCCGCCATTCAATCATGGCTGATGGGCATTTCAACGCCACTTACCAGCACTCTCCCCGTATCTCTTAATTCCTTGCAAGATTACGAATTTATCAATCTCTGCCTTGAAGACGTTTAATGTCCCGGCCTCCACTGCGCTCCATGGCAATGAATTCCACAGGCTCACCATCTCTGGCTGAAGAAATGTCTCCTCATTTCCATTCTAAATGGACCCCACCCCCCCACTAATTCTAGGCTGTGCCAATGAATCTTAGTAGCCCCGCCTGAGGAAACAATTGCCCAGCATCCACCCTTTCTAAGCCAAGCCAAATCACACAAGACAAGACTACAACTCTGATGAAGAGTCATCTAGACTCAGCTTACCTTCACTTCATGGATGCTATGTGACCCACTGTGATCTCCAGCATGTGTTGTTTTCAGTACAGATCTCCAGCATCTGCAGTAATTTGCAGCTACAAAATGTAGCCTTTGTGATGCTTATAGATTAAGCCTGCAAGCCTAATCTCAACAATGGCTTCTTGTTCCCTACTGTTTGCAATAGGAAACATATTAGTTTAGTAATCAAGGAAACAGTATAGGTAGGTATTTGGTTCCCAGGTCGCTTTCATATTAGAAGTAAATGGATAGTTCACAGCATCACTATTAACATCACAAAATCTATTAAACCCTGTCAGGAGTTTAGAAGATACAGAGTCCAACTCATGATATATTCAGAGGCTGTTGCTATGAATATCTTGTACTTACTTCTTTGTAAAATGATTTGTGACTTCTCTCGATCTCTAACAGTCAAACCAGGCTTACTGTCAGGCAGACTGCTGAAAGGGGCACTGTGTTGGTGTGATTATACATAATACCATACAGTCACTGCACATGCACAGACACAACTAGTGATGTCACTTGATTGTAATATGACAGGCTGCAGGAAGTGACTGAACATGAGCCAAATGTATCACTGCATTCCACCATCAGTGCATCCCCTGCTGCTGAAAGGGCAGGAGTTGAGGCAGAGGATTGTGATACAGCTGGAGCAGGACAAAGCCTGGGTGTGTGGGGAGGAAGCTGAGAGCATCTGCCCCCTCTAATGCCACCTTGCCACCTGCCTCGGTCTCTACCCAGAGCTGGGAGGTTGTGATTTGTGTGCTCCTCACTTCCCTCTAAGCCCTGACATTTCCCCCTGAGTACAGTTATTCACAATAGATGCCCTTCTGGTGTTGGTGGTGTTTACAATAGCATGGCCCATAAATAACCATAACTTAATGCTGTATCCCAAAATATAATCCTGTTACAAACCTAAACATGTAGTCCTAAAACATCCTAATATTATAACAGTAATTGTAACGGTACATTCATTAGCCATTAAACCCATGGAAAGTTAAGTCTGGTAATAAAGAGCCTAAGGACAGAACCTGATAAAGGTCTGAGCAATGCAGCCTATAGTGAGATGTGTGGCAGAATCAGATGATCAGTGTGGTGAGGCTCATTTTGATGCTGAGATTAACTTGTCCCAGCTTTTATGCTTTTCATAAGCAGTGTGGCAAGATTCTAATCAGGGAGCAGCAAGATGTCAATGGATGTGGAATAATGCTTGTTAAATACTTCATTGATTGCCAAATTTACCTAATTAATAATCTTAGCAAACTAGCCATTGGGAAACCAAACAAACTGTGGATGCTGGAAATCAGAAACAAAAACAGAAATTGCTGGAAAAGTTCAGGAGATTTGGCAGCATCTGCGGGAGAAATCAGAGTTAATGTTTCGGGTCAAGTGACCCTTCCTCAGAACTAAACTAGCCAATCGGAAGACACAACATGCAAATCAGAGTTGGTGCTTGGTACCTTTATCTTGCCACTTTCTCTAAACGACCACCATCTTGCTCATGACTAAAGTGCAGAGTAGAATCTGATCAATATGTACCTGCTAGACATACACTTCAGTCATCGACTTTGATACCCAAATTTCAGAGAGTCATCGCCATCATCCTGGCATCTCTCTAATGTAGTGGCACTGTGCCCTGCAAACTTAAACCCGTCTAGCAAGGTGCGTTGACAACCAGCAGCATACAGCTGCAATGGGGAACAGGTAAATTGGTCAGGCATATGTACAGTACAACCTCGATTATCCAAACATCGATTATCCAAATTTCAGATTATCTGAACAAGATCTCAAGGTCCTGTAAAAACATCATTAGGAAACTCAGCATTCTGTTATCGGTTAAACAGCATTATGGCATGCGTTGCCGGATAACCGAGAAATGTTCGGATAACCGACACTCATAAATTACCACTTGTTTACAATCAGATCGATTATCCAAACAAAATACTCTCCGCCCACCTCATTCGGGTAATTGAGGAACTACTGTACATGGTTTGGGCGATAACCTGGAAAAGTGTGAAGCCTGTGAGGTTCACATAATGGATAGCCAGAGGAGAAATTGTCATGTTGGGTGTCACAGAGGCACGTTAACCCTGAATCAAACCACAAACCACATGGAAAGTGTGCAATGTTCAGCAAAACAGCCGTGAATAAGACCATAAGACCATAAGACATAGGAGTGGAAGTAAGGCCATTCGGCCCATCGAGTCCACTCCGCCATTCAATCATGGCTGATGGCATTTTAACTCCACTTATCCGCATTCTCCCTGTAGCCCTTAATTCCTTGTGAGATCAAGAATTTATCAATTTCTGCCTTGAAGACATTTAGCATCCCGGCCTCCACTGCACTCTGTGGCAATGAATTCCACAGGCCCACCACTCTCTGGCTGAAGAAATGTCTCCGCATTTCTGTTCTGAAGTTACCCCCTCTAATTCTAAGGCTGTGTCCACGGGTCCTAGTCTCCTCGTCTAACGGAAACAATTTCCTAGCGTCCACCCTCTCCAAGCCATGTATTATCTTGCAAGTTTCTATTCGATCGCCCCTTAATCTTCTAAACTCCAATGAATACAATCCCAGGATCCTCAGCCGTTCCTCGTATGTTAGACCTACCATTCCAGGGATCATCCGTGTGAATCTCCGCTGGACATGCTCCAGTGCCAGTATGTCCTTCCTGAGGTGTGGGGACCAAAACTGGACACAGTACTCCAAATGGGGCCTAACCAGAGCTTTATAAAGTCTCAGTAGCACAACGGTGCTTTTATATTCCAACCCTCTTGAGATAAATGTCAACATTTACCATCATTCACCATGATGCATTCACCATCACTGGGGCAAGTGAGCTGATGTGTGAGGGAGGGCACTGCATCTGCAAATGATCGCTGGGCTTTCACATAGGATGAACATTGGCTCCAAGCAAAGACATGTTAGCAACACATGCATACTGTGTGCCTGCTCCCTGACATTGACCTCTCTGTGTGTTGCTCCTTGTCACTGCTAGGGAACTGTCTGAGTTGAATATTCCTGTGCATACAGCCAGCTGAACAGTAGATAATGTTGACGGAGTAGAGTGGAGTTCCTAAGGTGTTGGAGTCAGCCAGTGCCAAATACACACTTTGTCATTCTGCTTGCACATGATGTATTTAGTGCTCATCATAGACTCCCAACAATTGCATCTTGTTACTGCCCAGGAGCGATACCACAAAGGCACAATAATATATCTAGATCCTACTTAGAGACATAGAAAACCACATGAATGTTGAAAAATAAGCATATATGAACAAACAATTTATATAACTGCCAGCCACGGTGCCATGAGTAGAATTCCCCTCTACTGCACTGCACTCAGCTCCACACAAGAGGTGGAGTGATCCTGTTCTGTTGTGGAGCCTGATGGCCCTGGAAGTTTGGGTGGGCAACACGGCTGGCATTTAGGTCTGTACAGACCAGGCATCCTGAGGATTCTTTTGCCAGGGACAAGTTGACCCTTTTCAGATGGAATTTCCAAGAGTCAAGAAGGAGCAAGCTCGGTGAAGGTGGAGGGCCCAGCCACCTCTGCAGTCTCCTGGGTGGAAACTACTAAGGGGCCTATATGTATGGTCTGTCATTCGGCAGGGTACCTCTTAGCAACGCCCTATCTCCTTGTGATGAAGTTACAGCTGGACTAGGTTCAAGGTACCCATCGCCCACTCACGTTGTGATGATGTTGTCACTTTAAAAGGTTATTCTATCCTTTTTTTCGAAGAGATGTTGTAAGGCAGAGGTGAAAACTGGCTCCTGAAGATGACTTAAGTAAGCAACTTGTGAGGCCTCGAGGTGTGTTTTTTTAAAGTTGGGACAATGGAAGAAGCCTGGTTTTGGCCAGCTCTCACAGACTAAGTTTTCTAGTTTTTAAAGTCATAGCAACTAAAGCCGTTTGAGGACTCAAATGTGTTGGAAGCTTCAGTGAATATCTGTTGGCTGCTACTTTGTCTGGATTTTCTCTTGATGTTGTTTTCCTCCTGGATTGGAGAACTGCATGTAGGATTCTATGTCTGAATTTGCCTTTTTGCCAAGGGGTGTGTCGATGGGATGTTATTATATTGGAACAGTTAGTTAGTAATAGATGCTATGTCTATATTTCAGTTAGGCATTCCAGTAGTTAAGTTATTCTAAATTCCTCATTCTTTAGTTTGGATTTTAACTATAATATTGAAATAAATTGTGTTTTGCTTAATGTTGAGTAGTTTGACCAGGCGCATTGCATCTGGAACATGGCACTTCATATCTACCTTTAAAATAAGAAAATTTCAGGCTGTAAGATAAATATTTTTACTAAATATCTTTAGGGGTCTAGTCTCATCCATAACATTAGGTCCTAAGGAACAATGTGTGAGGTGATAGAATCTGGAATGCCTTGAGGGTGCTAGGCCGGTTTCTCCATGGTAGCTGCTAACCTGTGACCATGGAGACAGACATGCAGTTGCAGGACTGGCTGCACTGCTCCAGTGATGAAGGCCAGTGCATCCCATACTCCTGCCTGCTGTTGCTCCTCCTCTCTTTGCATTTGTCTCAATTCTCCTGAATGCCTACAGTACAGGGTCGTCCCTTGCTGGGAGCTAAGCAATGATCTGGTCACAGGCACTCCTCTGAATGCCAGTGTCCTGAGGCATATCTTCCTTGCCCATGTGCGTAATACTCAGTGTTAGATCCTCAGGAGCCTCTAATCCCAGACTCCTAATGATCCCAACTGACATCTTGGTATTGGATCTGCTGGGAGGTCCAGGACACAGCCTTGTTGACAATTCCTCTGTGCCTGAGCACTGTTCGCCGCAGAGGTTGGGGACTTGTCCTCTATAGCAGATGGACAGCTCTCTCAGATGTCCTTGGGAGGTGGGCTACATCTGCATGACACGAGAGGCATCTGTATGACACACAAGGTCCAGTGGTTACTGGTTAGTGTCAGCACTGCAGTGGAACAACAAGTAGTACTTACTCAATTACTGGAAGCGGTAAGTCTCTGGATTCCTGCAGGAACAGTGCTGATCCTCTCCTGCGAGGGCAGGGATCCACCTTTCACATAGGATGGGGTGACAGCATCAGGTATCCCTCCACCTGTCTGGCATTGCTCTGCCCTGTTATGGGATGTCCTCTGCAGTGACATAAAGAGGAAAAAGAGTAAGATGTGGGTGGGTGGCATGACTGTTAGTGATGGTGCCTTTGGGGGAAAGGTGTTCCAAGGCAGTACAGTGGTGTGGTAGGATGATGGGTAACAAGAGTGAGTGAGGGAAGATATTGCATGCTCCAGACAGTCAGAGCCTCTGAGGGAGAGGGGTTCACTGGCAGAGGGAGACTGATTGTGAGGTGATACAGAACAGAGAATGATTCTTACACCTAGTGGAGCACAGAAGGTCATTAATCTGTTGACACTGACCCTGATAGCAATATCTGCTGAGACTGGCATGGTGTGGTACTACTGCCTCCCCTCTGCCAGCCCTGTAATGCACCAACTCAATAGTCAGGGCCTGCAGGTGCCTGTCAGAGAACTAGGGTGCCAACTTGCACCCTTCTCAGACATCTTTCCTCAATCCCCAACAATGAGCAGGGTAGATGCCAAACGCCAGCATTCTTCCAGGTGCACAGTGGACTCTCAAAGATGGCAGAGATGTGGGGGATGCTGGTCTTTGGACAGATATCTGATGGGCGATGAGTTGTTCTGGAAATGACGCATGATAAGATGGGTCAGAAAATGGATGTGATACAGCAAGTAATGCAGCAAGTTTGGTAAGGTACAGCAAAGTACTGCCAGGCACCCACTTTTATTTTCATGTTGGCATTGCCTATAGTTAGCCAGTGGGTAAACTATATGAGGTCAGATTAGCTAATAATGAGATGCTAATCACTGAATGCTAACGTATATAAATAGGCCTCTTGCCACAGAGTAGCAGGAATCTCACTGTTCAATGCTCGGTTGGAAATTGGAATGTCTTGGTCTTGACGTTGAGAACTTTCTCATTAGTCACCTCACCACATTCTGCCAATGTTCTACCTATTACCAACATCAGGAGGTAGGAAGATTCTACTCAATGTCTCTCGATGGGGCTAGAACTGATAGCACTCTGACACTAAGACAAGAGGGCTATCATCGGGTTCTGTCTGGTAATGAATGCTAGCTCTCTGAGTATGGTCCAAAACATCTGCCAAAATACTAGAAAGGCAGATCCTGTGCTGTGGAAAGAAGATGATGCTGCTGAAAATATCACAGGCAGTGGGGTTGAGTAATTGAAATTATGCAATGTTAATGAAGAACTGTGTATAGATATGACCTCAAGTCCTAGTTGACTTTATCATATTAACGAACAATACATAAATACATAAATACGTAAGCATCACTGGTACCCAAGTGGGCGGCACGGTGGCACAGTAGTTAGCACTGTTGCCTCACAGCGCCAGAGACCCGGGTTCAATTCCTGCCTCAGGCGACAGTCTGTGTGGAGTTTGCACGTTCTCCCCGTGTCTGCGTGGGTTTCCTCCGGGTGCTCCGGTTTCCTCCCACAATCCAAAAAATGTGCAGGTTAGGCAAATTGGCCATGCTAAATTGCCCGTAGTGTTAGGTGAAGGGGTAAATGTAGGGGAATGGGTCTGGGTGGGTTACGCTTCGGCGGGTCGGTGTGGACTTGTTGGGCCGAAGGGCCTGTTTCCACACTGTAAGTAATCTAATCTAATCTAATCTAATCTAATCTTATATGGAAAAGGTTACTCTCCACCTGGATGTGAACCATATTAAATAGATTACTCTCCACCTGGATAAACACAGTCATTCCAAGCTGCACTGCTCTGTGGCAGACACATTGCAAGGATATCAGAGAAGGGGAAGATGTTGCCATGATTCTTCAACTGAGACTTGGAGATCCGCATGGAGGGGTAGTGCAGAGGAAAGATGTCATGTTCCCAAAGGTCCAGCACAGAGGGCCATGCCTCCAGACCCAGTGCAGTTTCCATGGTGCAGAGGAACTGTCAGAAGTGTTGCAAGGTCACTCATGTGTGCACTCTACTGGGGTAAGTGACACAATCTCACCTCTGCTAGCTCATACTCACTCTATCTCCACTACTTCATTTGCCTCCTACCAAGCGTCATGCTCTACCACTCACTATTGCTTGCAAAAACTTCCATCTCTTGATCTCATAATCTCCCGTCCCAAACCTCCCATACCACTAAGCTTACACACTCTCCATACCACCCCTTGGAGCACCACACTACTTTTCCACTGGAGCACCAGCACTAACAGCCAGGCCACCAACTTTCAGTTCACCTAATCTCTCCCTTTCTCTCATTCCAACAGAAAACAGCCCACGGTAGTGTAGAAATGGCCCAGACAGTTGATGGGGTGCTCAACATTAGACTCCTGACAAGTATAGAATCCTGGCCCTCAAAGGAGAAAACTGGGACCACTCCTGCGGGAATGCCGAGCCATCCATGTCCCCCCAGCCGAACAAGCACCACTCTTCAACACTCACAGGAGCTCTGTTGTCAGTGTCCTGCATTGCACACCACATCTAACCACTGATCGTGAAGCCTTCTGTCTCTTTTGTCTAGCGGGTACCACTGGCATGTCTACCACCTCCTTGGAGAAATGACTGACTTCACCAGGAGTTACCTTTGAGGATACGGTATTGATGCCTCAGAGGAAACATCAGCAAGGCTGCCTCCTGCATCCCCACCGGCTCAGATACCAATACCTCCGTAGAAATGTTTGTGTTAGAAAATGTGGGAGCACAATACGGTGAGCACCTCTCTGTGACCGTTCCACAGCTGCTGAGGAAGAAATGCCTCAGGTCTCTGGCTCTCAGAGGATTACTGGACACCAGGCTCCTCCATAGCCCCAGGCAGGAGAGACCCTTGTGGTGTCAGCAATCAAGGTCTTTATCCTCATGCATAGGGAGGGACAGGAACAGCAGACAGCTGTTTGGGATGCATTGGCCCTCAATGCCAGAGCTGTAGCATTGCAGCTATGCCACGGGGACCCAGCTGCTCAAAGACATAACCATTTGTCTGCCCACATGCACAGGGGTGGCAGCTACCACAGACAACCAGGTCCAGCACCCTCAGGGTCTACTGGAGTGACCCACATGCCTGATCCCATTGCCCAAGCTATTGATCCTCAGGACTGAAGGCATGAGATATGGGGATGGTGAACCTGGCACCTACTATTGATGCCCTTTCTCCACAAAGAGAGGCACCCAGCCAGAGGAGAACCTACATGCAGGCCCCTTAGAAGTCTCCTCTCAGGACACTCCAGTGGTAGCTGGGCTCCCCATCTTCACCCTGCCTGCCTCCCCCTCTGAACGTAGAAATTCAAGCCTTTGTTAGGACTGTCCAGACACAAATGACTCTGGGGCCATCCAACCAAACCTCGATGGCCAACCAGCCCCAATGCTGAGCAGGTCTCCTCTACCCCGGCTGCAGAACCCTGGGCAACATGAAGACAGAAGGGAAAGACAGAGCAAAATCTAATGAGGATACTTTGGTGGCATGGATGTCATTGCATTGTTTTTGAAGTGCCACATTTTTAAAAATGTGATTTTTTTTGTACTATCAAATAAAACAAAGAATTTCAAATGCTGGAAATCAGAACAAAAACTGAAGTGGCTTGGTGAAACTCAGCAGACTTTATGGAGAGAAAGCAGAGTTGCCAATTAGAGTCTGGCACCCCTTCTTCAGTGCACAGACCATTAAGCCTCTTTGCAGTGTGGTCACTGTTGTAATGTTAGAAATACAGCATCCAACTGCATCCAGCATGGTCCACAAACAGCAGTACAGTTCCAGTAGGAATTCCGCACTGTCAGAGGTGCTGCTTTTATATGGAATGTTAAAGCAAATCTCTGCCTACCCTTTCAGGCAGCTATATGAAATCCCAAAGAACAGCACAGGAGTTCTCCCAATGTGCTTTCAATCACTTACCCATGTGTCGTATTCAACCACCATCTCTGTGATACTATCGCTATCTATGACAGTGCTAGCACAAACCTTTCAAAACATGTGCAGTTAGTCTTAGCCTTCTCCCGTTGTCAGTCTCCTGTCTCAGATTGTGGATCAGAACGTTGACCGTTTATAGCAATGTGACCATGTTCTGGAAACTAGGCTCAAATTGTATGCAATTTCCTCTGCCAGCTATTGCCAGTACAGGTGAAGCTGGTGCCGAGAGGTCTTCCAATCTATTGGAAGGACTAGGAGTTCCCATGCCCAACCCACTGCCTGCATCAGAGCTTCCATTAATGGAAAACTTTGATGCCATATCACTACTTGCCATTTTTGTGGTCAAGAGATTTCTCCATTTTGTCCAGTCCGAGTACACCTGCCCCTAAGAGACATTATCTGCCTTTATAGACCATCCTAATTCAGTGTGCAGTCAATGAATAATGCAGCTAGTTGATACTACATGTCTGATGATATCAGAGCATGGGTATTATGTGCTGCTTGGGATGACACTAATGATGTGGGCACCTCCCCTGTATGCTTCGTTTCCGCTAATGCCTGTTATGCATCTATGAATAAAAGACAATTTTGCTCCCTTTGTATGCTACTTAATTTGAATTGCTTCAAAGTCATGCATCCACTTGGCTACTCTCTGAGAAACTCGTACCCACCTCGAACTTCATAGAACGTTACAAACTGGACCCTGTTGACAAGGCAGCTGAAACACATCTGCTCTGTAGCTAAACCACAAAGCTCAGATGGACTGCCAAAGAAATTTTTATTCAGGTGAATAATTTTTCATCATCCTGCAGGGTGCCCAACATCTAGTAGTTATGACAGTGTGAGGTTCTTTCAAAATTGCTGAAGACAAACAGCAGTAGAACAGGGAGGTCGAATGTATCTTTTTTATAACCACTCAGTATCACAGCTGTACATGATTCGAGGTAGTGACAGAGGAAAGGTCATTGACTGGTTTGGAGACAAATGTAAGTGTTCTATTCTGCTTTTAACACTAAATGGCTGTTTACAACTGACAATTAACTTTAGAGTTATTTTATCACAGTCGTAAGCCAAAGGCTGTCCTGTTGAAGGTTATGAATAAGACTTCACATCTGTCTAAGATTTAACCATATAATATTTTTCCTGCATTATTTGTCCTGACAAATACAAATTGTGAACCAAAACTTTGATCCAAATAATTAATATTGCACAGAGTTCCTATCCCTTTAATATTTTAAAAGTTTCCCGTCAGAAACCTAAGTAAAGAATGCCACTTTTTATAGTATTAAATATTGGCAGTTTAGCCCAGGTGCCAATAATTTTGATTGTGACAAAAGATTATAAACAACATTTTGCATAATGACATGGTTCCATTTGGATTTAGGTTAAAAGGGCAAATCTTAATTTGATCATTGTATCTAAACTGTTGAAAAAAATCATGATTTGATCAAGTATTTTAAGACTGAGGCCACTGTCACTATTGGAATTATTTGGGTACTTTTTAATCAAAAGCAATTAGACGCACGTTATGTTAAGACATGTCTTTTGACAACTAGCTTGGTATAAAGGGCTTCTCAAGGCTCCCAGGATGTGAATATATAAGGCAACATGTAACATTAAAGCACAAGGGAATTGGGGGGAAGTGGACTGACAAGGATAGAGAACTGGTTGGCTGACAGGAAACAAACAGGTCATTTTCAGAGCAGCAGCTAGTGACTAGTGGATCACAGGGATCAGTGTTAGGATCACAGCTATTCACAACATATATTCAGTGATTTCCATTAGGGTACAAAATACAATTTCTTCAAGCTTGCAGATGGTATGAAGCTGAGTAAGGGAGTGAACTGTAAGGAGGATGCAGAGATACTTCAATGTGATTTGGAAAGTGAAACGAATGGGTAAATGCAAGATGAAGTATAGTGTGGATAAATGTGAGGGAATCCACTTTAGTAGTAAAACCAGGTTTACAGATTATTATATGGATGGTGATAGACTGGGAAAGGTGGATGTACGCAAGACTTGGATGTCCTCATACTCCAGTCACTGAAAGTAAGCGTGCAGGTGCAGCAGGCAGTGAAGGAGATAAATGGTAAGTTGGCCTTCATAGGGAGAGAATTTGAGTACTGGGTTGGAAAGTGAGACCACACCTAAAGTATTGTGTGCAGTTTTACTCTCCTTATCTGAGGAAGGATGCCCTGGCTTTGAAGGGATTGAAACAAGGTTTACCAGACTGATTCCTGGAATGGCAAGACGTAAGTATGAAAAGAGATTGTAAAAATTAGGACCATTTTCACTTGAGTTTCGAAGAATGTCATAGAAACCAATAAAATTCTACAGGACTTAACAGGGTTAATGCAGCAAGAATGCTCCCAATGACCAGGGAGTCCAGAACAAAAGGTCAAAGTCAAAGGATATAGGGAGGCTGTTCAGGAATGAGAAGAGCTGAATTTGTTTCTACCAGAGTGTGGTGAGCCTGTGGAATTCACTGCCACAGAAAGTGGTCAAGGCCAAACCTTTGAATGATTCGAAGGAATTTAGTGTTAAAGGGATCAAAGGGTATGGAATGAACGCAAAACAGTGTTCTGACTTGGATAATCAGCCATGACCATATTGATTGGTAGAGTGGAGTTGAGGGATGAATGGCTACTCTTGCTCCTAATCTCTATGTTTCTGTGATCATATGAGGTCAACATCATCGGCAATTCATTTTAGTCAGAGCTATGCAGAAGAGGGTTGGGGAGAGACTCTAAAACTAAGAAAAGAATATTTTTAAACGGCAGAAATCAGCAAAGGCAATACCCCACAGCACTGTGGCCAGATTTTCCAAGAAGTGGCAATCGCGTGCAGATTGTTGTTCCGGCCCCATCTTTTTTCACAAAAGGAGGGATTTCTGCATTTCTGGGCTCCTTCAGAAATGTACTTCCATTCTGGTAGTTCTTTAATAGCACAAAACTGTCAGCGGAAGGCAACTGCACCCCCTTTTCACAACAAGAGCTGCAATATTCTGAAAGTTAGAGATCCTGAGAGCCAATTTGGCAGCTGCTGTCAATGAGTTTGTACGCAAAGTAAGAATAATGTTAGGGACTGAGGAGGATAGGGTTAGAGAGTGCCTGGTAGGCAGGGTAACAACAGGGTAGGGCGACAGTTTGTGAGGATAAGGTTACTAGGAGTAAAGTTCCAGCTGGGTAGGTGTAGCATGACAAGTGTGTAAAGCGCCAGGATGCAAGATGACAAGGGGGACCAGTTAAGTGATGCAGTGATTTGGGTAGGTCAGGGTTGGTGGGAGATATTGGGTCCTGCATGGGGACCAATGTGGTGGGGGATGTGCAGGAGCTGGGGATTTCTGGTCTAATGCTAAGGCCAGAATCAGAGGTGGGGGGTGGGGGTGGGTGGGGTTGGGGTGGGGGGGGTGGCGGTGGGTGAGGTGGGGTCAGTTTAATTTTAATCAGAATTTATATCTGTATATAATAATCCAAATCTCCTCAGTAACTATTTTGCTTAATTTCATTGAAACCCTTTGAAATTTCCAATTTACATCGACACTCATAAAGGTTCCAGGCATAGAAGAATTGTTCAATGAAAAATTCAATTTACTGCATGATTTGGAGGTGCCTCCTGATGAAGGAGCAGTGCTCCCAAAGCTAGTGCTTCCAAAAAAACCTGTTGGACCATAACCTGGTGTTGTGTGAATTTTAACAACTTACTGCATAATTCCTTCGGAGTGCGCTGTGGTGGGTATTCCACAGGCTACCCATGAGCAACTCTCATCCAACTGGCATAACAACTATCTGACCAGCAAAGTATCTGCACCATTGTTTGTAAATTAAGCTTGACAATTTAAGAAAACAGAATAATGTAAATGTGCTCTGTACTTTGTTAACAGTATGCATGCAGACATTATATTCATTGCACTGAAGTGTCCCTCACACTAAATGCAGTGCATATTTTGCCTGCGGAATAAAGAAGTATGTGGTTGTAAATGACTCTGCTTAAACTTTTTGTTTCTAATTTATGGGATGTGGGCATGATTGGCAAGGCCTAGGTCTGTTACCAATCCACAATTACCTTTGGAATGAGTAGCTTAATAGGCCAGTTGAGAATTGACCACAACAAATCAGGTCTAGAGTCACATATAGACCAGACCAGGTATGGTTTCCTGTTCACTATTAATGAGTCTTCATTTCCAGATTTTATTAATTGAATAACCCCAGAGTATTAGGCTATTCTTCCAGAGTGCTAATCTAGTGACAATATCAAGAACATCACCATCTCCCCATAAATTAAATTAGTTAACCTTCAAAGAAATTAACTCAGATATTTTACACTTGTCCGAAACACAAAGCAGTTTTCTGGTTAAGCCTCTCAAATGATCAATGCAGGTCAGGGAGAATGAACATCTGAACCAGGCTGATTAAAGAAATGGCTCAAGACCTAAACCCACAGCAGATAAAATTTGAACATCAACCTGAAAATCTCAAAGCCTCACCTGCTCTCAAGTTGCATACTGATCAAGTGGTTTGCACACATATGCTGATGTTCAGGAACAGCTTCTTCCCCGCTGTTATTAGACTGTTGAATGGACCTCTCAAATTTCAAATCAAATGTTGATTATACACCTTCTGTGCAGCCGTAACTTTGTATGTCTGTTTCTGTTCAATCACCCTGTGATCTGTGTGCCCTTGTCTGTTATGATCTGCCTGTATTGCTCGCAAAACAGAACTTTTCATTGTATTTAGGTACATGTGATAATAATCAAACCAAGTTAAATTCTCAGATTCCTGTCTCATTTCTTTTCCAGAGGGTCCTTCTTGGATCCAATGTGCAAAGGTTTTCATAACCACTTCTTCAATGGGCCATGTGCAAGTACTGATGAAAGACCACATTCTGTACATTCACATTACATTTAACTGAGAGTAATTTTGAAATGTAACCACTTTTCAAGATGTAGCACATCAAGACAGCTGCAAATTTCACACGATCTGTCATCAGGTAAAAGATGACACCATGAAGTTGATTGTAGCTATGGCACTTGCACTTGATGCAGTATCAGAGAGGCGACGGGTCAGTGTGAGAACAGACTTATTAAGTGTCAGGCTGATATTGAAGATTCTCAAACATGCTGACTCAAACCTCTTGGAAGCTGTTAACTATTGTTGTCTTCAGTTTGCTTCTTAATATCTTTGCTCAAAGTTTGGTCGTTTGGCCTCATTTTTCCTTCTGTGTGTTAGCTTCAAATTATGTTTGCAATGTTCCTGTAAGACATCTTGGGATATTTTACTGTGTTAAATGTACTAGTTAATTTCAGTTGCTGTCATAATGATCATCCACCATTCTTTTTCATTTTAAAGCAAATTTCACGGTATCTGAGGTTATAATTCAGGAACCAGCAATATCTCCTTCCCCACTATTAGATCTCACTTTGACCTCCCCAATGGGGACATATAAAAAGCCTCAAAAGAAGTTGTCGAGGATTGACATGATCTTGTTTCTTTTGTTAAGATTGTTGAATTTCCTCCTGTACTGCCTGAGGTTTTATGAAGTAACATTCAGTGCCACAGTCAGTTCAGGTTATAAAGCACCTCACCAGATTTTCAGTAGGTATATGACCTCTTTAAACATTCCCTATTATCTCACTGATATCCTGGTTCACTTCCCTAAAATTTGCTGTTCCTTTCTTACACTGCCCATTTTGCCTGCTTCCTAGAATACTACCACTTCTTTAAGAGGCAGGTTTTCGAAAATCATTTTGCTACATTGGGTCTCCACGTGATCTCCAAGTAATTTATAATCGTCCACACTCCAGCTGTTTAACAGCAACAAAAACTTGCACTTAAATAGCATCTACACCTTTTTGAGATCTAACTTAGAGCTCCGAAGAAGATTTCAATTCCTATCAACCTCTCCAACCCTGTGCACATTTCAGAGTTTTGTATTTACCCAGATGGCATACCTCAGTATATCTAAAAGAGCTGACTTTCTAATTTGCAGTGAGGTCAATGTAGCAGCCTCAGAAGACCCACTGCAACTCAGTTCTTGCTATATTGTGGTGCTATTGAATTTTGGTTCAGGATTTAAATTATTTACTAGTATCTTTCTCTCAATTATCCAACAGATTCCATGTTAGGAAATGAGCAGTTCATTTAATTCCAAAGAATTGGGCTTGATTCTTACTGTTCAACCCAGTTGGATCGAGGCTCCAAAGCAACCCATAGCTGAAATTTCAAGTAGCTCAGATGTAAAGAAAGATAGTGTTGAAGTATAAATTGTATACATTCGTGCATAAGGTGTATACATTGCATAAATTGTATAAAGTCTATAAATTGTCTACAAAATGTACACATTGTATAAATTGTACAAAGTATATCTATTGTATACATTGTATTGATTTGTGTTCTTCATTAGCTTCTAAAATTATTTTTATTTGGAATGAAGGAAAGTAAAGCATCAAGTTTGAGGTTAACTGACATCACAAGAGTATTTATCCATCATTTCTTTTGATACCTGAATGATTGTTTTGTGATAATTATTATCTGTTTTTGCATATATATGAGGGGCAATGGTGTTATGATAATGTTACAGGATGAGTAAGCCAAAACCCAGGCTAATGTTCTGGGAAGAATGGTTCAGATACCACAATGGCCAATGGTGAAATTTTAGTTCAATAAAAGAAAAATCTAGAATAATAGGTTGGTCTAATGATGACCATGTAACCACTGTCAATTGTAGTTAAAAAAAAGTTAAAAATCATACAACACCAGGTTATCATCCAACAGGGTTATTTGGAAGCACTAGCTTTCGGAACACTGCTCCTTCATCAGGTGGTTGTGATAACCTGATGACAACCACCTGATGAAGGAACAGCGATCCAAAAGTGAGTGCTTCCAATTAAACCTGTTGGACTATAATCTGGTGTTGTGTGATTCTTAACTTTGTCCACCCCAGTCCAACACCAGCATCTCCACATTTTTTTAAAAATCTGGTTCACTAATGCTCTTTTAAGGAGGAAAATCTTCAACCCTTAACTCATCCAGTCTACATGTGACCCCACACTCACTGTAAAGTGACTGAACCTCAACTGGGTAATTAGGGATGGGCAATAAATGCAGCCTACAATGCTCCTCTCCCATAAATAACTTAAACAAAGTCATTTTAGAAAAGGAAGTAAAGCTTGTTCTATTTGCAAGTGCAATTAAAATGACCAGAGAGAAGAAATATATGCCATTAAAAGAAATTTAGCAAGAAGATCATTGTAAATGTCATTAAACCATAGTTTGTAGTTGAAACATCAGTGAAACTGTCAGTCCTTATTACTAATAAAGAGTAAATTGAACAACTTTCAGCAAGACCACTTGTATGTTAAGTGTGGACATTAGAAAGTTACTTTCTGAGTTGCTCAGCTCCTCCCGAGACTTCACTGTCCTAGTATTTCACTGAAAGGTTCAGGTGGGAATGAAGTGTGGTACTTACATGAATAGATTCCAACTAACCATCTCAGAAAAAGGCATGGCGCATCCATTTCATGGTAGATAAACATTTAATTGTATGATAAATCTTCATTAGTGCCAATCAACTTCTCAAGCACTGAAAATGAACTTTTATAAGCATAGAGTGTAATTTCTTCAGTTTCTAATTATTTTTGGTGAAGTTAAAATATTAAAAAGGTTAGTATGCTTACTTTTTAACTGTTTTTGTCATTCTGGCTCTTATCACTCTTCAATCCATCTTTCTTTCCCTCATTTGTTCACATTCAATACATAATTTTGCAATGAATTAATTATTCTTTCTTACACTTCCTAACATAGAATCTATGCCTATTCATAAGGATTCCTTAATCTGATTAGTTAAGGAGACAAATTGCTGCACGTTTTAATCACATAGGTTCCATGTCCTCTGTCAAGAGTTTCATTCTGAAATGAACTTCAAATCACTGCAAGTTCTAGTTTAAAAGTTGTAGTTTTAAAAGTTAAAAGTTATAGAAAGTCTATGGGCACTGTAACTGTAATGATTTTTGATACCATTTATTTGCCACAAACCCAAAATCTGGGTCACTATTTGCCATGACTGCTTAACTTTAGAGTCTATAAATTCCATGCTCAAATGCACAGCTTTTTAAAATCTTGTTTTTTTACTCATCAAATCCATGTAGTACTCCTGAGGATGACCCAGGAGCAAAACAACATTGACTAATAACCCAATATTACAGGATTACACTTAAAATATGTTCCAAGAAAATTAACTTTTAAGGTAGATTGATTATACAAAAATGACATGTATCATTTTTATTCACAATAATCTTAGAAATCTAATAGATTTGCATAATTGTTGTCCAGGCAGCAAACCTGATCTGTGACTAACTTTTTTTTTGTAATCAGTTGTTGACACATTAACTATGTAATCATTCAGTGATTACACTTCAAAGTGCACTTCATTGCCTCCAAAGTGCTTTGAAAAATCTGACATTCATGAAAAGCACTATGAAAATACAAGTGTTTTTTTTAATTGCAGCTAACCTTACATTGTCATGTAGTTTGCCATGTATTTACCCATTATTTCTTTACATACCTGAATGATTGTTTTGTAATAATTATTATCCTCTTTTTGCACATTTACTGAGAAGCAGTGGTATTGTGTTAATGTCAGTGGACAAGTAACCCAAAACCCCACCAGCCCACGTTGCCATTAATACACTGACTTTGTAATTCTTCATCTTAGCTGGAGGGAATCAAGAAAACGTGTTAGATAAAGATAGAATTGTTTCTTCTAAGTACCAGACAGAATATTATGCAAACATTTGTACAAAATATTTTTATTTCATAGAAAGCTGATCATTCTGAACCTCCCAGTAAATTATATTAATCTAAGAAACATGGCATTTGGATCCAACTATATAATTCCAACCATTAACCAATCCATTGCCAATTTATATCTTTGATTAGAAATTTAACTTTATTCATTCATGGGAAATGGGCATTGCTGGCAAGCCAGTATTTGTTGCCCATTCCTAATTGTCAAGGAGTGGGTGATAGTCAACCGCTTTCTTTAACAGCTGCAGTCTTTAGGGTAGTGCAGTGACGGTGCCATTAAGAAGGGAGTTTGAGTGGTTTGGCCCACTGAAGGCACAGTGATAGAGTTCCATCTCGGGAATGTGTGTGGTATGAAGGGGAGTGGTGGTCTTCCTAGGTCCTTGTCTTTCTAGGTGGGAGAGTTTATAGGCTTGAAAGATGCTATCAAAGGACTCTTGAGGTGTTGTTGAAATTAAACTTATAAGTACCACACAGGACTGCCACTATGCGTTCGTTGGTGGGGAGAATTGTTGTTTAAGTTGGTGGATGGGGTACTGATCACTCAGGCTGCTTTTTCATGGTTGATATTGAGATTTTTAAGTGTTGTCAGAGTTGCACACATCCAGGCACTATGTCATCATACCTCTGACTTGTAGGGTGCAGATGGTAGATAGACATTGGGAAATCAGGAGATGAGTTACTCTCCCAAAATCCTACACCTCTGACCTGCTCTTAAAACCACAATATTTATATGGCCTTTCCAGTTAATAATCAATGATAACTTTCAGGATGTTGATAGTGGGAACTTAATAGTGCCACTGAGTGCCAAGAGGAGATGATTAACTTCTCTCTTTTTGAAGATGGTCATTTCTGAGTACATAAGTGGCATAAATGTTACTTGCCATATATCAGCCAAAATATGAATGTTGTTCTGGTAAAACTGCACATGTTTATGTCTGCTTCAGAATCTAAGGCATCCACATATTGTGTAGTTATCAGCAAAAAATCCTAATTCTTACCTTATATTGGAAAGAACATCACTGATGCAGTAGTTGAAGACGTTGAGCCTATAACCCAAGCATACTGTTTAAATATACCTGATCTAGGTATAAATTGTTCTCAATTACTTAATGTAATTGCTCAATCTATTGAATATAGTCAATTCAATGTCCAGTGTCAACTCAAGGTAAATAATCTGAAAATTCTGAACAAACACATGAAACAACTACAATTGGATGTAACTTCAGTGACTGCAATTCAAATTCAACATACACCTATGTTCTTGACCACTGTCTTGAATGGAATTTGATATTTAACAGTAGAAGAGTTTGGTGAAAATCCCATATTATACAGAACAGTTCCTGACACCAGGACAGATGCTGTGGAACCTGGTATGATTTTGTTAGCTGTCTTACCCATCATGAACTGCAGAAATACCCACAAATTGCTAATTAATTGTAATTATCATGACATCAATCGTAATAAATGTTTGCCTAGCCAATGTTGTCCATATCCTGTAAATGAATAACTAAAAATTAAAAGTTATTCATTTGAATCTGCTTGTTATTAGCTAGTTAAAGATGAAAATATATATGGAAATAGTCATTCTAGAGCTAAACTGTCTCAAATGGCTGATCATACAGAGGGAGCTGGAGAATATCCAACATGCTCCATTTCTTCAAATTAATGGTCCTGAGTCAATCCACTGCCCCTAAAATGGAATCTACATTTTACAGCTCCAGTGACTCCACAACTGAAGCGAATTTTGAGTACATATTAGTTTATGACTTTCTGGGGCTCTGTAAACAGACCGTAGTTGGAGATTTCCTGTTGACGAATTTCTTTCTGTGAGATTGTGCTTTTGAACTGAGGCAATGAAGGACTTGAGTTGGAATTTTAAAAATTGAACAGCAGTCATTCTTTTGACAATGATAACTAAATCTAAACTTGTAATGAAAAAGAACTTAATTATTTTATATCTTCCTTCTAATTAAGTATATTGGTCTAAACTAATTAACTAAATATCAATGGGAAGGAGACGGTCAGAGGGAAGAACTTTTAAACCAAATATCTAATGCTGGAGATCATTGTGAGACTATATGCCATGCATTACAGAAACTCCAACTTCTTTTCTGTGTACATTCCAAGTTACAATGAGCACAGGAGCAAAAATCATGAAGACAACGTATCAATCAATTGACAGCACACCAACCAATCAGAACAAAGTTGTGATTGGAAGCCTTAGCCACATACATCTGACTCTTGCTGTTGACTTAGAGCATTTTTTTTAGTACAAGGCCCCACAAATTGAAGATATCAAATAGCTACTGTTTTAATTGTTACTCTGTTGAGAATGATTCATTCAGAAATCTCTTCCCACAAATGTTTGGGAAACAAGTAAAAAGGTACAGTTTTCTCTTTGAAAATAGTTCTCAACATTCTTCACTATGTGCTGTCTATTTCCCTCAATAAACCTTTGGCTGGCTTTCAGATTTTATACATCTATTTCACTACATACAGAGTAAGAAAGACTAAGAGTTGAATTGAAACTGGGGAAGACTCTGGCTATGGTGCTGCAAGAAAATCCTGTAACGTCAGCTTAAAGAAGAATGGGTGAACCAACCTTGAAAGAGAAAGAAGTCAAAAATAATGCTTGCTGACAAAGTGGATAAGTTGACATGGTCAAGAATCAGCAAAATACAAAAGTCATCAAAATTATTTTGTAATAATATGTATTATGTTATAGTTTTGTACACACATTTATACTTATGGCCTTTACAGAGGTCACATTCAGCTCAGGTGAGAAAAAGCTGAACTGATTCAAACTTCTGAACATCACAGTCAGGATTTCCTGCCCCCATTTCAATTCTACAGGCACCATGGTTAAAGCAGCATGTCTTAATTTTGTTTCAATGAACTTATAGTCAAGGAAGACCAGTTAAATTTAACATAGAGATTCATTTAGCAAAAGGCACACTATGACTCAGTTTTCCCTAGTGCATAAATTAGCTTCATATCTTAATTCAATATTCAACAGAATATAGATCAGCCATTTACTGAAAATTTTATTTTATTTCTCTCTCCACAGATGCTGTTTTGCATTTCTGAGTATTTCCAGAATTCTATTCCTGATTTCCAGAATTCGTATTTTGCATGTGTTCTAACAGACTACAGTTATAGCCCATGTTCTGATTTGATGCCAAACAAAATGCAGAAGGTGTCTATGACCCAATTCGACACGTAACATCACATTTCCAAGCTGGATGTCTCAGTGTAATTTGCCAAAGCTTGTAGCTACAGCGAGAGTAATCCTCTGGCTTCACACTGCCGAATGTGATAAGCCCTCCCTCCTGAATTCCATCCCGCACTGGATTTACCACAGGTTTGGAGCTGACATTTCTGTTGGTCGCCTTATCTCCAATTGGGGTGTGGTGATGGTTTTGTGATATTATTGCTATTCTGTTGAACTAGAGACCCAATAGTGTTCTGAGTCCTGGATTCAAATCCCGCCATCTGCACATGCTGGAATTAGGAGTCTAATAATGACCATAATGGCCATTGTCAATTGTCAGAGAAACCCATCTGGTTTACTAATGTCCTTCAGGGAAAGGAATCCACTATCCTTACCTAGTCTGGTCTATATATAACTCCAGACCTACAAGAATGCAGTTGACTTTTCACTGCCCTTGGGGAACTAGGGATGGGCAATAAATGCTGGCCCCATCAGTGACACCCATATCACATGAATGAATAAGAAAAATTGTGATGGTGCAAGAATAGGAAAGGATTTGGGCCAGGAACAGATAGGGGTAAATGCTCACTGAAGACATTGTGCAACATGGGAGAGAGTTCTCAACGTTTTCTGATAGTGCATTGTGAGACAAGATTGTGCACAATGGAAGGCAGCAGTAACTAACTCCCAGGTGGGTAAAACGGTATTGTAAATGCCCTAATCTTTATATAGGAGATGATGCCACCATTATTGAGATGGCCATTCCAGAGGGCATAGTCAGGTGTGAGGCTAAGCCTATCAAAGATAATAGTATGCTCAAAATTAATGCTCCTTCTTACTTTCTACATTCTCCTCATGCTTAGCCACCTGATCATTGAGCTGTAGGTGACATGTACCTCTTGCTTCCCTTTTTCCCCACGCCACAATATTAGCCGAGTTCCTTTCTCTTTTCAGCTGCACATTTCTTGTATTGATCGGAAGCAAAACTATCTGTAGTGAGGCACCCAGTACATGATGGGCAAGGATTGCGCAGGTGCCAGTTTGTCAAAAGACATGCATTAAAGCCAAATTGTGGGGCAAAGTATTATCCTCGCTGTTTTCTAAAATCTTTTTAATTAGTCCTATGATCATATATTTTTGATACTGGGCACTTTTGATTAACCTCTGCAGTAGGAAGGTGGCTGTATAATTGCTGAAAAAGACAGTATCTCTGCCAGTCCTATCCTGCACTCAGCCGTGAGCTCAGATTCCAGGGTAAGGATGGTTGAATACTATTGGATCCTTTCACACAACAGCTACATACATCAAATTTTGCACACAGCAGTGCATAGGTATGCTGTTTTCCAGAGTTTCCTACTTTATCAATTACCTCATGGAAAACAGCAGCACCACACTGTGTTCCAAAGTGTGGCCATATGTGACCCTGCCCTGAATCCCATCGCCTTCATAAACAGAGATGATATCTATTCCATTACTGTGCAGCTGGCTTGTAACCATAGGCACAAAATTATGCACATGAATGCTTGCCATTCTGGTGGCAGTCATGACTCACTTTATGATGATCTAAGATGTTGTTGTTATTTGTATAGGCAGGGAGGATGGCAGATGATTCCTTAGAGTCTGCTTCTGCCCAGTTTATGATTTCCTTGTTGTTCTAAACTTGTATAAAACAAATATAGTTAGTTGGACCACATGTGAGATATTGTGTGTAATCCTGTTTGTAACAGATTAAAATGTGTTTAGAACCACTGACAAGTGTGCAAAATGCTTGACAAGGATGATACTAGAGCTGCAAAGTTCAATCTATCAGGAATAGATGAATAGACTGGGTATCTATCACCTGAAGAGTGAAAGCTGAGGGCTGATATGACAGAGGCATTGGAAATTGATAGAGTTAACGCAGGCAGATTGTTTCCACTTTTGTGGATGAGCAAAATTAAAGGCTGCCAATATAATTTTGTCAGCAAGAAATCAAATTGGGAGTACAGAAGAAACTCCTCAGCTAGAAATTGTGCTGCGAATATCACAGGGGTTAATTATAGACATATTTAAGGGGTAGTTAGATAAGCATTTAAGGGAGAAAGGAATACAGGGATATGCTGAAAAGGTGTAATTCTATGCAATAACCATGAACACAAGCTGAAATGTAATATTTACACATATTGATGTGACGATCATGATTAAACACATCAAGAACGAAACAAACAACTTTGCATGTTGGAAATCTGAAGCAAAATCAGAAATTGCTGGAAAAACTCAGCAGGTCAGGCAGCATGTTCAGAAGAAGACAGACTTGAAACATTAACTCTGCTTTCCTTCCACATCAAGAATAATCTTCACTTTTGGAGCAGCCAGGAAGCTGTCTATAATGAACCAGATAGTCATCCTGGTGGTGAGACTGCTATCTTCAGGTTTCCATTCCACTTGAAAATAAGACAGCTCCTGGGAGTTGGAACAAAGCTCAGGTTAAACTCAATGGTTCAAAGATTATTCTTCAGGCAGAATCTTATAAGGGTTTGAACGATGTGGGCTATAGTAAGATTTATAGCAGAATCAGATGAGGCCAACCTCAATATCAGAAGCGTTTTTTTATGCTTTTGATGGACAATGTGGTGAGTTTCTTGCTAGGCATCAATGAGTTGTTGGTTAAGGGAGATAATTATTTTTTAAACATTTTGACAACAGCCCAGCCCAGAATGTACCTTCCTTTTTTTTAACCAAACGTGCCAAACAAGTGAAACACGCGAAAACTCAACATGGAAATCAGAGTGCACGGTGGCACAGTGGTTAGCACTGCTGCCTCACAGCGCCAGAGACCCGGGTTCAATTCCCGCCTCAGGCGACTGACTGTGTGGAGTTTGCACATTCTCCCCGTGTCTGCGTGGGTTTCCTCCGGGTGCTCCGGTTTCCTCCCACAGTCCAAAGATGTGCAGGTCAGGTGAATTGGCCATGGTAAATTGTCCGTAGTGTTAGGTAAGGGGTAAATGTAGGAGTATGGGTGGTATGCGCTTCGGCGGGTCGGTGTGGACTTGTTGGGCCGAAGGGCCTGTTTCCACACTGTAAAGTAATCTATAAAGTAATCTAATCTACTTGGTAAATTCAGCTTGCCAGTTGCTCTGAGAGGTGTCAATGTTGCATAGGACTGAACAATATCTCAGGTTACAGCATTAAAAGGCATCTAGATGGGTAAATGAATAGAAAGTGTTTAGATGAATATAAGCCAAATGCTGGCAAATGGGACCATATTAGATTAGGTCATCTGGTCAGCATGGATGAGTTGGACTGAAGAGTCTGTTTCTGTGCTGTACATCTCTATGACTTTATATCTGACCCATTAGCACCAACTGCACACACCCTCAGCATAGACAGTGGCCATCTGGCATTTCTCAACTCTGTTTAAAAAATCATTACACCTTTCCAATACATTGGCAGGGCACTCTGGAAGCATAAACTTACATTCCAGGGTGCACCAGCAGCTTGCACTGTAAAGCTGTGGCAGGGGCCCTTTGTAAACAAGGACAGGCATCCAGCTGACCGAGTGGACCAGGCTGCATCTCAGGGCTACTCATTTGCTGTCTTAATGCTCACTCTCTTTGAGCCTACCTGTCTGCTTACACAGTCCATGCCATGGCTTCCTTTGCTATGCCAATTAGTGCAGTCTAATGACCAGGCAGCTTGCCTTTCTGGAAGCATTCTCCAGTCAAGACATTGTTTGATGGTAATGTGCTATATCAATCTCATACCTATACCATGTATATAGGTACTCAGAAAACACATTTCCCGTGCAGCAAGCAGGCACCATTGTCCCAAAGTCTTAGGAGAGTCATCCTTATGAAAGTCCCTGGAGGCACCCATCTGTCAGGGGGGGGGTCACAGCACTGTAGGTTAAGGGTAGCCTCTGATACCAGCCCAGAGCATTGGTCATGACCAGGCAATAGGTCAGGGTGATCTCAACCAAGAGGTCTGTGTCTCTGCAACCTCAGGGGTGGTCCATGCTCAGTCCTGTGGTTCCATGTAGGCCAGTCTACAGGGTAGTGCTAGTGGAGTCAGTCAGATGTATAGCCAATGGTCAGGCCCAGTTCGCAACTGGACCTGTTCAACTGGATTACTTAAAGGAGATGGGCCATGGTCAGGTTGTTAAATCCTTACAGAGAAACAAAGAGGAAAGGGGCAAAAACAATGACTGCAGATGCTGGAAACC
>NC_057726.1:35558727-35580727 GCF_004010195.1 Chiloscyllium plagiosum
GTCAGCATACCTTGAAGAGACAAGCTCATGACATCATACCTGTATCATAACACATGACCTAAAGCTATAAAGATCTCATGCTCCATCTTAATTTGGATCACTTGAAGCATGACAAGCTATCGAAAACATGCTGCTCTTTGCTGAAATCCAATAGTTTAATGTTAGCTCAGACACTAGTCTGCTTGTGAATGTAAGGAGTGTGTGCAGCAGTGAGCTGCAAGAGCTATCTGTTGAATTCTTCAATACCACATTATCCATGCCTAGTTTCTTATGTTACAAGCGATAACATAAATATTGCCACATTAATTAAAATCCACTGCCGGAGACAAACATCATCTCTTGGTTAACAATGGTGACTGTCTACACAAAAGACTTCAAGATCTTGGTGGGAGATAATTGGAAACTACTTGAAAACCAAGTGAACAACAGTTTTGGATAACAGGGAATTTGGACAATTGGCAGCATCAGTTTCTATCAATACAGACATGTAAGAAACTGGGTAACAAGAAGGCAGAGCCAATTTATTTTTGATGATAATGTAAGTTCTTTCAAGATATAAGGAATTTCTAAGAATGCCTTTAGTTAACCACAAAAAGGCTGTGGCTACAAATAGAATCAAAACTAAAGGCTATAGAGTTGTACCAATGAGTGCTTTACTTCTTTACCTTCCTCTTTAAAAAAAAACAAACCAATAGCAGCTAATCCAAATTGTAAAAAATAAGGTGGTGAAATAGCATTGAATGCACCAATCCCCAAACCATTTCTCAAAGACAACACAGCATTTAAACTCTAAGAAGAACAGTTTTCTACAATAAAAAGGCTTACCCATGTCCCAGGTTTGACCTAATCTGCCATTTCCATTCTCCAAATTGAATAAAAAAGCGGAGGGAAACTTGTGTGACATTATCACTACTTATTTTACATAAGCAGCATATATACATAAGCAGCAGAAATCTGTAGATATAATCTTGTTGTTCTTAAAACAACATTTTTAAAAGAGCCAAGACTAATATAGATGCAGCAATAGGAAAATGTAACAGGAAAAAGAAGCAAGAAAGCAAAAAATAAATTGAGAAGCAAAGCAAGTAAAAGAAATGAGTAAACACCACACTGCACTCTAGTTTAAAAAGAGCAAAGATGTGCAAAGAAAAATGGAAGGCAAACATTTAATTATGAACTGGGAAGCAGCCAGTAATACCCGAACTGAATTGCATTAATTCAAACAACGTATATAGTTCTATTTTACAAATGCAGAAAAGATCTGGAAATTTCTCAAACGCCAACTCAAGGTAAGTATTAATTTTAGGAATAACTGATTCCAACTCAAGTCATATTAATAGCATCTCCAAGAGTCTATTGGTCAGTTCGTTGAATGAATTTGCAGCAAAGGGCATGAGTGTGACTTTTCCAAAGAGGAATTCTCAAAGAGGCATGTAGGGTAGGTCATTGCTTGTATACCAATTAAAAAGCCTTTAAATAGGATTTTTTACACAAAAAAATGAAGGAAACTTGGTTCCAAAGGCCAGGGCAGACCCCAGAACAAAACAAAAGTGACTAATAAGATGGTAAACCATCATAACACTGGCAGCCAAGAAAATCTGACAAAGATGCATAAGCCCAAGTATGTTGATGCAGTTCAGAGTTAACCAAGAAAAGGCAAATTCCAGAAATTGATCAAGCTTTCCATCATATTCACTTTATTGCTGTGTCAATGGTATAAGGCAATCAGAAGCTCTTACAACCTCTGATATGTCCTGAAAAGGCAAGGCAGCACATCTTTGAATACTGAAATCAACACAAAACTAGTGTCACATGTCACTACACATTCTGAAGGACATCTGCCTCAGTAAGTGGCATCCATAATGCAGCCTACAAAAGACTGTCTCACAGGACTGAATGGATCACTAACTCCATGCATGAATAGAATCACACTGCAGTGCCATTATGCAAGCTCATCCTGACTTCCTTACATCTTTTACTGGTAGCAGTAGCAGGACTGTCATTGTACATATATTTAATTATAACCACAATACATAAGATTCAAATCACACCCACTGTGCAGGACCAGACACCATGTGATATGATCAGTCAACAATCTACAAGGATTTGACTTTAAGTGAAATGGAAATGAGATACCAGAATGATATATTCTGACATGTTGAGCAGGTTATCAAGCCACATAAAGTTCAAAACATTCCCCTTGATCTATATTGTTTCGATTCTCTAGACTATGAAGTCAAAGACATTCTCAAGGTCATTCTGGAACCTTCTGGCAAGAGGCAGTGTGAGTAGTAGTAGTTGACAACCGCTGAATAAAAGCAACCGCAAGAACTCCAGAGGATCGTATGCAGGGATAGCCTGATAGTATTGAAGCAGTACCTGAGAATGTTAATTTTGGCCATACAAGGATGAAATTGGGATTCATGCCAAATCATTTTCAAGCACAAACCTAAATTCTAATATTGAATATTTATGTCAAGGTATCTTGTCCATGTTACATTAGCAATACATGGATATTGAATGCACAAGACGGTTACCATATGAATCTGTGTACAGACCAGATATGACTCAGGATATTCAATTACGTGTGAACACATGAAGCCCGCAGTGGAGGGGGCATCTATGTCCATACAATGTTTCACCCATTCCTTCGACAAAAATAACAACAGCAATATTCACAGACTACATCCATATGATAGATGACTTCTCCAAATCTCCCATTGTTCAATGACTGAACAACACAATGAGTGCATCCATCATTGGCAGGAGGAGCACGATTTTTGGTTTATTCAGTATCCCAAAACAGATAGTGCCTGACGATGAACTGCAATTCACTGGCAGACCAAGTAGAGACATATGGACTAAGAAGGGAGTTAGCAAAATATCACATTATCATCCCACAGTCGGTGCTCAAAAAATCTAGCAACACATATAATAAATACTATCTAATCAGTGATCATTAAGTTTCAATTATCAAAGGAAGATATTCACAATAGCATTACTACATTTTCTTGAGAGGGGATTACTAGCCACAGCCCAATTAATGCTAGGAAAGCAGGTGCAAGTGACCTTGCCCAGCAATCAGTTGTCTACGTGGCTGTACAAAGGCATTTGTTGTCAGTTTGACAATTATGCAAACAGACAAAATAGGGTTTACAAGACTAACATTTCAAACTTCAATGTAACGCTTTGGAGGTTTGACAACTTATCCTGATCTGATGATTGTATACCAGTCTGGAGAGGTACGCATTGTTCTTTGTTGCATTTGTTTGACAACTTGGCTGTCTTGATGCTGGTTGCTGTCACTCAACATCACTGGACAATCATCATGGAGACACAGGACATTCTTCTTCAAAGACAAGAAGGAATAAAGAGATACATGACAGACAAGCAGGTGCAGAACTATCAAAACTGGACAGAGAGTTTGAATTAGAAATACAAATTCAAATAAGTGAATACCAACAAAGGTTTCCTAAATAAGCAAGCAACCTAGATAATACAAAATTGTTACTGATTATTGAACTACATTGTAAAGGAAGAGAAGTCAGCTTAGACCAATATACAGTACACCAACCATGCACAAAAAGAATAATGAAGAATACTCCTACAGTGATGATTATCGGGTGATGTTGAGGATGATGTTAATGATATTGATGTTGACGTATGCTGATCTTGTAAACTCTGTTTTGTCTGTCTGTATAATTGTCGAATTAACAACACTTGCCTATCATCATCATGTACACCTGCTTTTAATCTTTGAAAATGAGAGGTGTTAGGTTATGTCTCCCAGTCAGTTTGTCAGTATATTTTTAAGAGACAAGCTCATGACATCATCACTGCCCCAAAGCCTGTGACCTGAACATATAACAGTCTCATACTCCATTTTAATTCAGGTTACATGAAACATTACATGCTATTAAATGTATGCCCCTGTGCAGTAATCGAATAGCTTAGTATTATCCCAGACACTGATGTGCCTTTGAATGTAATATTTGTACATAATCGTGAACTGTAAGCAGTGATTGTGGGTTCATGTCATGCTACATGTGACCTCACCACACTGTTCTGTATCTGTAAAATCTTCCTTACTGTCCTGTTTTGACACAATCACCTTGAAAATTGTTATGATCTCTCTATCTTAATTAACGTGTACAGTTTTGGATCACTTATTACTTTGGTTAGACCATCGGCATGCGACTCTTAAACCTACGATATTACTTCAGTCATTTGGCTTATCTCCAGCATTACATTATTTTTAATTTTTTGTAATTATCTCTCTGCCTCATTTCATTGGATTATAGGACATCCCTTTACTTGTTTTTCAGCTGTCGATGCTTTACTTTCACTGTCTGACACGTCTGATCACCTGCAGAGATTATTATTCAGCCTGTTGACACTACTCACACCATTGGTATGATCTTTTGATCTCTCTGCCCATTGATCTCTCTGCCGATAAATTTTGTGCCTGTGTAATTCTCTCCGACTTGACCTGAAGGGGCAACGCTCCGAAAGCTTGTGATTTCAAATAAACCTGTTGGACTATAACCTGGTGTCATCGGACTTCTGACACTGTTACAATGGAACTGATGATCTCCATGTTTGACATGATGTCCTTTGCCATATTGCAGCTCAATGTCAGCATGTTCCTTGACAGTTACAGAAGACTGTCTGGCAGGCCTATCAAAGCACTTAAAATTTCAATGTATATCCTCTTGTGAATGCTGCCACATTAAGTCTATTATCGCAGAAGTCATGTGCAATCTTGTCCTTTGGGAAACCAGAATGTTGACTGTTCTGTTGCCTGAGACATGAGAGGATTCTGGGTAAGACATGAGAGGTTTTTGGGTAATCCAAGATGGAGGATAGGAAACATTTCTGGCTGTAACAGGCTGCTCCTTTTTTGAGGTATTTTAGGTGTTGGAGATGATTTCCTTGAATTCCAGGAGCAGCAATTACTGTTTTATATACTGTTGTATTATTTTGGAACTTCAGAGTAAGAAAAGAGTCAAACCAACAGCACTTTTAAAAGGGAGAGGAACAGATAAAAACAACACATGGGGAGAGAGAGAGAGAAAGAAACCCATACTGCTAACTGACACAGCAGTGAACCTGTGCAGTTACTGCCTTTACTGTTGAATTCATGTATCATTGGACATTGGAGTGCATCTGAGAAAATTAACAAACAGTAAAATTCACAACTGATCTTGGAGAAACCAGTTTGGGAGAGGTCCCAGCACAGGGATAAATAAGTGAATAGTTTTAAGTATGGCCTTGGGGCCTTGCTGTAAGTCTGCAGTAGTGAGTAGTGTGGGTTCTTCCTTGATTATATGTTTTATTGAGATTTGTCTGTTGATTAAACTTAAAAAATATAAGCCATGAGTATTAAGTTAGCCAAGAGCAGTGTTTTGTAGAGGAATAAGACGGTGCTATTTTCTGAGTGTGCAGATTGGAAGAAGCAAAAATGGCACAAGAAAATTTTCTGAATCAGTTTGTGGATGTACATGAGAGAAGGTGCAAAACCTGACCTACTCTTGGGAAATAAGGTAGGACAGGTGCCTGAGGCGTCAGTGGAGGAGCACTTTGGGGCCAGCGACCATATTTCTATTAGTTTTAAAATAGTGATGGAAAAGGATAGACCAGATCTAAAAGTTGAAGTTCTAAACTGGAGAAAGGCCAATTTTGATGGTATTAGGCAAAAACTTTCAAAAGCTGATTGGGGGAAGATGTTTGCAGGTAAAGGGATGACTGGAAAATGGGAAGCCTTCAGAAACAAGATAAAGAGAGTCCAGGGAAAATATATTCCTGTTAAGGTGAAAGGAAAGCTGATAGGTATAGAGAATGCTGGATGACTAAAGAAATTGAGGGTTTTGTTAAGAAAAAGAAGGAAGCATATGTCAGGTTAGATTGAGTGAATCCTTAGAAGAGTATAAAGGCAGTAGGAATATACTTAAGAGGGAAATCAGGAGAGCAAAAAGGGGACATAAGATAACGTTGGCAAATCGAGTTAAGCAGAATCCAAAGGGTTTTTACAAATACATTAAGGACAAAGGGGTAACTATGAGAGAATAGGGCCCCTCAAAGGTCAGCAAGATGGCCTTTGTGTGGAGTCACAGGAGACGGGGAAGATACTAAATGAGTATTTTGCATCAGTGTTTACTGTAGATAAGGACATGGAAGATATAGAATGTAGGGAAATAGATGGTGAATACTTGAAAAATGCCCACACTACAGAGGAGGAAGAGCTGGATGTCTTGAAAAGCAAAGAAGTGGATAAATCCCCAAGACCTGATCAGGTATACCCTAGAATTCTGTGGGAAGCGATTGCTGGGCCTCTTGCTGAGATTAGATTAAATTCTCTACAGTGCGGAAACAGGCCCTTCGGCCCAACAAGTCCACACCGACCTTCTGAAGAGTAACCCACCCAGACCCATTTCCCTCCAATTAATACACCTAACATTATGGGCAATTTAGCATGGGCAATTCACCTGACCTGCACATCTTTGGACTGTGGGAGGAAAGCGGAGCACCTGGAGGAAACCCACACAGACACGGGGAGTATGTGCAAAGTTCACACAGACGGTTACCTGAGGTTGGAATGGAACCTGGGTTCCTGGCACTGTGAGACAGTAGTGCTAACCACTGAGCCACCGTACCGTCACAGGTGAGATGCCGGAAGACTGGAGGTTGACTAACGTGGCCCCACTATTTAAGAAAGGTGGTAAGGACAAGCCAGGGCTCGATAGACTGGCAAAACTGACATCAGTGGTAGGCAAGTTGTTGGAGGGAATCCTGATGGACAGATGTATATGTATTTGGAATGGCAAGGATTGATTAGGGATAGTCAACATGGCTTTGTGCGTGGGAAATCATGTCTCACAAACACGTTTTTTGAAGAAGTAACAAAGAGGATTGCTGAGGGCAGAGCAGTAGACGTGATCTATATGGACTTCAGTAAGGCACTCGACAAGGTTCCCTGTGGGACACTGGTTAGCAAGGTTAGATCTCATGGAATACAGGAAGAACTAGCTGTTTGGATATAGAACTGGCTCAAAGGTAGAAGACAGAGGGTGTGGTGGAGGGTTTTTTTCCAGACTGGAGGCCTGTGACCAACGGAGTGCCACAAGGATCGGTGCTGGGTCACTACTTTTTGTCATTTATATAAATGCTTTGGATGTGAGCATAAGAGGTATAGTTAGTAAGTTTAGAGATAAACTAAAATTGGAGGTGTAGTGGACAGCAAAGAAGGTTACCTCAGATTACAATGGGATCTTGAACAGATGGGCCAATGGACTGAGGAGTGGCAGATGAAGTTTAATTTAGATAAATGCGAGGTGCTGCATTTTGGGAAAGTAAATCTTAGCAGGACTTCTTCACTTAATGATAAGGTCGAAGGGAGCGTTGCCGAACAAAAAGACCTTGGAGTGCAGGTTCATAGCTCCTTGAAAGAGGAGTCGCAGGTAGATAAGATAGTGAAGAAGGCATTGGCATGGTTTCCTTTATTTGTCAGAGTACTGAGTACATGAGTTCGAAGGTCATGTTGCGGCTGTACATGACATTGGTTAGGTCACTTTTGGAATATTGTGTGCAATTCTGGTTTACTTCCTATCGGAAAGATGTTGTGAAACTTAAAACAATTCAGAAAAGATTTACAAGCATGTTGCCAGGGTTGGAGGATTTGAGCTGTAGGGAGAGGTTGTACAGGCTGAGGTTGTTTTCCCTGGAGCATCGAAGGCTGAGGGGTGACATTATAGAGATTTATAAAATCATGAGGGGCATGGCTAGGATAAATTTACAATGTCATTTTTCCAAGGTGGGGGAGTCCAGAACTAGAGGACAACTTTTTCACTCAGAGGGTGGTACGTGTATAGAATGAACTGCCAGAGGAAGTGGCGGAGGCTAGTACAATTGCAACATTTAAAAGGCATCTGGATGGGTATCTGAATAGGAAAGGTTTGGAGGGATATGGGCTGGGTACGGGCAGGTGGGACTAGATTGGGTTGGAATATCTGGTTGGTATGGACGAGTTGGACCGAAGGGTCTGTTTCCATGATGTACGTCTCTATGACTCTATAGAGGAGAAAGCGAGGACTGCAGATGCTGGAGATCAGAGCTGAAAATGTGTTGCTGGAAAAGCGCAGCAGGTCAGGCAGCATCCAAGGAGCAGGAGAATCGACATTTGGGCATGAGCCCTTCTTTCTTTCCTCATTCCTGAAGAAGGGCTCATGCCCGAAACGTCGATTCTCCTGCTCCTTGGATGCTGCCTGACCTGCTGCGCTTTTCCAGCAACACATTTTCAGTGTCTGTGACTCTCTAACCCACTTATACCTGACAGTTGATCATACACAGACCTCAACTTTTCGTTGGCCTCAAAAGTTCATACAGAGGTAGAACCTGAGCTGTTGGCTGTGAATCTCAGATCAAATGGTGGTGCTTCTTTATCAGCATTGTGTTCACTATTTCCCCCTCACCTGCTGTGACTGAACAGTCAGTTCTTGGATGTGCAAAAGCAAGAAAGAAGATTCAAATGGTTGTGAGTGAGGGAAAAGGGGGTTGTGCAGAGACCAAGAGTCCTTGGTCATATCAGCAGCAGTTAGTACTTCATTCTAGATAACAGGGTGAGGCTGAGTCTCATCCAAAATGTTCTCAGCAATGCCAGCTGCAAAGGGATACATCATGCTGGGTTTATGATGCAGAACACCGTCTGCTCTAGAGAAAGCAGAAGATGTTCGTATGCTCGATCTCTTCCAGTTTTGTTCTGCTACCTATGAGTGTACACTACCTTGTCCTGCAAGACAGAGAGGACAGAATGTTGTACTGTGCTTGTCATACCTAACACCTGGAGGTAAGTGGAAGTTGTGAGGTAGGTGTAAGACTCGGGTGGGTATAAAGTGGAGGTGGAGCTTTGTGGATATTAAGCTTGAGTCCCAATTACTGGGTCTGCTGATCAGGAATGATGAGGGTATGGTAAGCTGCATGAGATGGTCATAGTGCATGTATGAGATGTCCATTGGTGTTTACTAACTGCATAACACTTCTTGCCTGCAATGTCCTTGGAGTCAGACTGAACAACACTTTCCTGATCACCGGGTCCAATTCTTTTGGGAATGTTCCTTGAGAATCCTGGTCCCCTATAATCACATGAACTCTTTCTTGTTAACCTCAAGACCTTCAGTCCCATATCAGAGAACCTGAAAGCACTTTATCTTCCTTGGCACTGAAATATTTTTGCTTTTGCAGTTAATCCCACTTTAAACAGTCTTCGGCGACTTCCTTCAAATGTTTGCACTCTTCTTTAAGAGTGACAATACACTGTTAAGAGCTGAAAGCCTAGTTGGATCATGTTGTGCTAGCATCACTTATTTCTAGGGGCCCTGTTCAAATGTTCAGCCAGCCAATAGCACAGATTGTGCTCAACTAAACATTACAATCAAGCAAATGAGGAGATCAAGTTTGTGAGTTGTTTGCCACAATAGGTTGAAGCTGAAGCATGATTTGCTCAAGGTATTGAACATTTAGGATGAACAGAATGTCGCATAGATCACACAAGTAGTCTCACGTCATGCCCCACTGAATCAATGCATGGTGCTGCCAGAAACAGCATGTAATTAATTAAACTCTTCTGCTTAATCTTTGAAACTGGTTCCCGGTCCAGTTTGAGCTCTATCTGATATACAAAAGCATCCTGCAACTACTTTACATTTCACTATATTTGAAACAAACTGTTGCAAAGGTAGATGCAGATTTCTAGTGGAAGTCAATTAAATTAACTATATGTGAACTGCAACATAATCACTTTCCTCCTGGACACTCATTAAAGCTATTGTTGAGTATTTGAGCTCACAGAATCACCACTCCCTCTCATGCTACATTCCTATTATTATTTCAGATATGCGACCAGCTGACTGTCAGACGTGAAGATATAAGCATCACATTTTCCTGCTATTCTTTTCTTTATTGTCTCTCAAGTATATTCAAGCTGTGCACTAATTTAACCAAGGAGGTTCATAAATGTCTGCACATTTATGACCAATAGGGCACTGTACTGGCTACCAGGAGGTGTTGTGCAGCCCATAATTGACCACCTTATGATCTTCTCTTCCTATGGGGAAAGATGCTCAGTTTCCAAATGATACCTTTCCACAAGATTATGGCTGAGATCAGAGACGTGACTGCGTGTCTTAATATTTGCATTACACTGCTGTGTGTTTCCTATACAGATGCTTCATTTATAGCTGAGGCAATTTGCAGCCAGATTCAAACCGAAAAAGCATAGAGCCAGCAGTGGAACAATAAGAAGACAGTGAGAAGGACATTTGGTGAGGAGCACATTGGCTGCTATTGGATATCCAATGCTGGCCAGAGGGAATTTTGGATGAGCCTGTAAATGACTTGACAGCATGCTCACCTCTGAGATGGCTAACATTTGTAAATAATGATCTACACCAGTTTTTGGACCCCATTTGTAATTTACAGGTATATATGGACAGGGTATCCTTAAGGGAACACTGGATGTTGCCACAGAAATGAATTGAAATTTTTATGTCAAGAATATTTCTTTAGATTGAGAAAAACACTGTAGTTAATCACCAGGTCCTCACGGACTTTCTGTGCTGCTCCTTCCCTCTTGCTGCATCCACTAACTTAGCTTTTGCAGGGAGTCAACAGATTTCCAACCATCAACCCCCAGAATATAACAAATCCCCATGCTCATTGAGTACCAGATTACTGGCCTATGTTAAATTGCTGAAATCTGAACACAAAAGTTGTTGGTGCTTCCTGATATGCCTTTGGGCATCTGACACATTTACACTAGTTTGAGGTAAAAATCAAAAATGGCCCCGAATGCTTCAGATAAAGAGATTTTATTAATTAACAAAATGGCATTAAGAATAATAGGACAACAGAAATTACGTCAGGAGGGCTGTTTTATTGTGAGATTTTATGAAGCAGTTTATTTATTTAAAATGTCTGAAGGCAAAAGGTAGTTTCTCAGCTTGTTGCCAAAGATTAAAACTAGACTTACCAATCAGCCACCAGAATTGAAACCATTTGAATTTTGTTTCTGTTCTTTGTTGACCTGCCAGCAGAGCTGTGGTGTTGGTTTTAACCCTGACTGACAAAATGAAAATCTAACCCTAGTTGTAATATTCTCAACGTATAGGAAAACTGGAAAAAAATCAAAACAATATGCTTATTTCTCTATTTACAAGCGCTGAGATCATGCTAAAGAAATCTATGATTTGTACATTTTATATGTGAGAAGACTCAAATACATCACAATGAGTGTAGAAGCATCTTTTTAATGATGTGTAATTGGCATCTGTTAAGTAACAGCTAGTCTACAGAGTGTGTACTGATCATGACAGGGAAAATTATTGGATATAGGGACTTGGAATAGAAATGCTCACTTTGGGCTGGTAAGGGAAATAAAGCATTTTTAAAATGCCACGGTCTATATTTCTACATAAAACCACTCCATTACTGCAGCAAAGTGAAAATTAGAATGGTTAAAGCTTAACATTAACGGCTACACAGCATGTCAGATGCAAGAACAGTTGACATAAGTCATGATCTGCACGTGAGTACAAGGCACATATAAAATTATCTCTGTGTGTGGGTCATCAAATTATTACTTGGCCCAAAAGGAGTATACTTCTACAGTTGATCAGCTTTAAACATGTTTTTAAGATGATTATTATATTTTCTTTAATAAATGCTAATTCATCAAATGATGATTTAACTTTTTGTTTATTAAAGTAATTGTTTCCAACAATGAGCTAACCAGAAGTGGCAGTATATCCAGAGGTCAATGCTTCCGGAGAGTCTGATCACACGCTCAAAGGATGTTTTCTTGTTCATCAACACAAACACTTTGTTCTATCTAAAGGATCCAATCAAAAGCAATCCCACAAAAGACAAAATACCTGGAATACCTGGATGAATCTTTTCAGTGAGGTAGTCCTGCAGGTTCTTGTCATGTGTTATAACTTTGTCCTGTGCAGTCTTAGGGAAAATCCTGCTGCTTATTCTACCTACTGTGAAATAATCGCCTGTGAAATAGGATCAATGAAGAGCCAGCATCAACTGAAAAATTAGAGCCTAAATGTTTAGAAATCCTGAATTTCTTTTGTCTTTTATGAACTGAACTGGATGTATCTTTGTCCTGAGTTCTCAAAGTTGTGATGAGCTTGTATAGTCTGCAATATCGTAAGAAATAATTCATTTTTAATGCTTTACCAACCTCTTAAATCAACATATCTCAGTTTACCATACACATTCACTGTTTTCCTTCAGGTAGAAATGATTTGTAAAAAAAGACTTTTGCACAATGTGTACCAACGCAATCATTGGCTTCCAACAATGGTTGGGGGAACTGGTACTGATCTTCTTGACAACTTAGCATTTTGCTACCTCAATATGTGCCACCTAATGTTTTGTTACTGTCAGAAATCGAAAAATCCAGCTCTTGAAGCTAAGCAAGTACTGATGTCTGTCAAAAATCCAAGGCTTTTCTGCTAGAACTAGGTATATTACTTTGAAACATAACAAGATGAGTAAAAATAAAAATAAAAAAAAATAAAGATGAGTAGGCCATTCAGCCTATCAAGCCTGCTCTGTCATTCAATTAGATTATGGCTGATTAATTACCCCTGTGCCATTCCACTAACTTTCTGTGCCTTGATGTCATTAGCCTCCAGAAATCTGTAGATTTGAACTTGCTCAATGATTGAGCTGCGACAGTCCTCTGGGGCTAGAGAATTCCAAAGATTTACCATGCTCTGAGTGAAGATGTTTCTCCTCATCTCCTAGGTTTTATATGACCTACTCTTTATGCTGAGATTATGTCCTGGGGTTTTTGAGGCACCAGCAGGGGTAAAGCTTATGTACATCCACCCTTTCATGTAAGAATGTTGTAAATAATAATGAGGTCATCCCCACATTCCATTCTTGAAAACTGTAGGGAATACAGTCCAGTGTCCTCAATCTCTCCTCATAAGACAATCTCAGCAGCATAAGGATTAATCTGCTGAACGTTCGTTGCACTTCCTCTGTAGCAAAAATATCCCTTCTTAAATAAGGGAACACAACTCTACACAGAGCTTCAGCTGAGGTCTCACCAAAGCATTATACAACTGTAGCATGACATTCTTAACTGAAGTGATAGCCATTAGTATCTCCAAATACCCAGACAATCTCATCAGTAACATGAATAAACAGAAGTGGAATGTTTAAATTTTAATTTATACATGCGTAGATCCTGCTTTTGCTATAAATAAGAAGATTCGTGATCAGCCTTTCTTGGTTCCCCATCAATGTTGTCTCTCCACTGCATTGCTCCCAGTCCTGGTTACTTCTTCCCTGGTGTAATTATACCTGAGAACTGCTGTAAGCAAATAACTTATGTCAATTTCATAGGACCAGTTACATTTTCTTGTCTATACAAAAACCACATCAATGTCTAAATGCCATTACTATGAGTTCTTGGTGTTTGGGAGGATTTAAACACGGGTGGGGGAGCAATTTTTGATCAGAGGGTGATGGAGCAAGTATTAACCCACTCCCATCTGCAACAATTTGAGGTTCCAGCATTTTTAATTCCGAGAGTTTGTTCATGCCTCATCAGACAGTTGCCCAACTGAAATAGTGACAAAGGGGCAGCGCTCTGAAAGGTTGTGATTTCAAATAAACCTTTTGGACTATAACCTGCTGTCGTGTGACTTCTGACCTTGTTCCCCCCAGTCCAACACTGGCACCTCCACATTATGAAACAGTGAAGCAGACAGTTGGTTGCAGGCAAAAATTGGACAACGAAGGGACCAGCACTGGCATTCAAATAAGTCATTGAGGTTTGCAGTGATGTAGGTTTTATCTCCAGCAGGATATATAACCTGCAACAATGTTTATGTTACCCCTCATAACATAAGAAACTGGGTTTAGATGGCTGGGTTTTGAAGGATCCAACAGATGTATGTTACAACTAATTAATATATAAATACATTACATTCACAAATACGTCAGTGCCTGGGATAATGTTAAACTTTAGGTGTGAGCTGAGGAGTATTTGTTATCTGTTAGCGTGTCATGTTTCATGTGTTGCTTGGTAAGATGGCAGCTTAGAACTTTACACCTTCAGGTCACAAGCTTTGACACAGTGATTATATCATGAGAATGACTTTTAAAGGTATACGAACTGTGAGGAATAACACAAGAGGCAGTTTCAGGATTGGACCAGACTTTCTGAATGAAGCGCAGAAGGTCATTCCTCATTTTGCCATATCCCAAAATGTACTTTAAAAATACTTGTTGGCCGTCATCACTTCCTCAACTCTCCATGGTAACAATGTTATTGAAGTTCTTCAGTCATTAAAAGATTCCAGTTTTCAACTTTTAATGAGGGTGCTGTCTGATACAATGGCCATCCAAGAAGGAGCCCCAATTATAAAGTGAGGACTGGTGGGAATTGTGTTGGAACAGGACTGCAAGTGCTCAGATGTAAGTATAACAGTGTGAACAAGCTAGCCCCACAGGGAAGAGTACATAAACATTATCTCCATTACCTCTGAACCCCGGTCAGTATTAGACATAACATACACTGATAATTAACCATCTGTAGAGTGTATCAAAATAGTATGTCATGATAATACAGCTTAGATGATCAAACAGGTGTAGTTAAGATATATTTATCATCTGCAAAATAGGATTTCTATTTAAATTTATATTCATTCACTCTGAACTGCAGGCAACCAGCCAACCAATCTGAGGACTCTGCTTGTACCTCGCTCAAATTCCTGCAATGTGGAGTTTGACTCTGTCTTAACCTATCTTCCAGTTATGCTCCCCTTGTGAAGCTCCTGCAGTCTATTGACATTGGATCTTCCCTTGAAGGAACCATGAATGTCAATGAATTACATTGTTGTTAGTTGTGCCGGGGAATAGCAACTCAATGTGCCGGATTACCGGATTGACAAATGGTTGCAACTTAAACACATATGACAAGCTGTTTAGTGATACTGTGAAGAAAATGCATTGAAAATTAATCTGAACCAGCTTCAGTGCACAGATTTTAAATATAAATGTCAACAAATGTCATAATTCATATTCAGAAGGGTCACAAGATACAGAAATAGATTGTAAGACAAATTCAGCAAAGCTAGACTCTTGAAGCAGAGCCTTATTATATGACAATTAGAGGCAGGGCTACAACACCACAGGCCCAGCCAATGTTCACATCTAGTAAGCTATCTACCAGGAAGACAATCTCGTTGTGACTGCCCCCCCTGTTTCTCAGATTGCAGTAATGATTTGTGAATTACAAATATAAATGTCACTATGGGCAGTGGAATCATATGGTGATTTAATTGGCAGATTATTAACAACAGAGATAAAAAGGAATGCTCCTATTGTATTGAGGGGAAGGTTGGGTCCTGCAATGCCTTAAAAATACAAATTTGAAAAATGGTTTAATGAGAACATCTTTTCAGCAAATGTTCCTCCTCTCTTTCAAATCTATTGTCCAACCTCAAAAAAACAACTTCTGACCTCCCAATTCTTGCAAGCTCCCCTTTCCAACTTCACTTTCCTCTCTAAAGTCCACAAATACGTTATTGCTTGTCAAATCCATTCTCAACTTTCCTGGAACTTGATGTGTAAATCTGTCAATCAGGTTGCAGCCTGCCACAGTGCTGAAGTGACTGTAGTCAAAGTTATGAATGACACTATGGAACTGGACAAAGGCAAGCTCACCTTGTCTGGTCTGCAGCCTTTAACACAATTAACCACGTCATGCTCCTCCAATGCCTCTCCACATGGGACTGCTCTTACCTGCTCACTTTGGTTCTCTCCTATTTCTCATCTACATGTTGCCCTTGTCAACATTATTCAAAGGCACAACATTAGTTTCGTATGTATATGCTTGTGACATCAGCTCTACCTCACCATCAACTCCTCAATCTTTCCACATTTTGGCAAATTATCAGATTAGTGTTCTGACATTTAATACTAGAAGAGCAGAAATTTTCTCCAGTTAAATATTGGAAGACCGAAGCCACTATTTTAGACTCCTTCTTCAACATCCCCACCCTGGTTACCTACTCCATCCCTTTCCCTGGAAACAGTCTGAGATTAAGCCAGTCTGTTCACAAACTTGTTGTCACATTTGATCTCAAGATAAGCTACTGATCTCAAATTTGTGCCAATGCCAAATTAACCTATTTCCACCTCTGAAACATCATCTGATTTCACTGCTGTCTGAACTCCTTATTGCTGTAGCCCACATTCATGCCTTTGTTATCTCTATAACTGTCTGCTCTGATCCACTCCAGGTTAGTATCCCACATTCTACCACCTGCAAACTTGATGTCGCCCAAAACTTTGCTGCCTTTGTCTTAACTTGCAGCAAATCCTGTCTCCCCCCCGCCCCCACCCCCAATCAGCGCAGGTAGTGAAATTTGAATTCAGTAGAAAGAAAATGTTGAATTAAGGCTATAATGATTTTATTGATGCCCTGTTTAGAAGGAAATCTGCCAGCCTTGCCTGGTCTGGCTTATATGTGATTCCAAACCTCAGCGATGTGGTCGTCCCTTAACTGCCTCATGGGCAATTAGGTATGGCCAATAAATGCTGGCCTGGCCAGCAATGCATCCATCCCATGAATGAATAAAACAAAACCATTCTTTTTGTTCCAGTGTGACCGTTTCATTTGCCATACCTTTGTGACCTTCATGGGTGTGTTTGCCAATTGCTTGTGGATTTATATTGGTCTGTTTCCTCACATAGGTTCCATAGACTGAAAAAAGAACAAAAACTATCATTCCAGAAATGAAACCCTGGTTCCACAGTGAAAGGATATATGCTTAAGGCATCTGCCCCTGCAAGCCCCACTGAAATGATTTTTAAAAGCATAATGGATTTTATTAGGGGAAATAAACTCATCCCCTATTGATGTCAATGTTAATCAGCTGTCAGCCTCCACTCTCGCACAAAGGAACAATAGAAGGGTGTTCTTAAACATGTTTGTAAATCAACTAACTGGTTAACCAGTATGTTTTTCTCATATTTTTTAACTAAATTGAATCACTTCCATCCAACATTCAGAAATGAAGCAGCTTGGGACAAATGTAAAACTCACATTTGTAAAAAATTCACAGATGGTTGCACAATATCAATTATTTGACCATAAAAATAGAGAACGCTGGAGAAATTCAGCAGGACTGACAGCATCTGTTTTGCTCTCCACTGCTGGACCTGTTGAGTTTACCGCTGCATTTTCAGTTTTTATTTCAGATTTCCAGCATCTTGCTTTGTCTGTTTCCTCCATTTTGCTGAATGGCTCACATAAAGCAGCCAAACCTCAGCAGATCACTTCAGGATTGTGCCACAAGATCTTGTCAAACAAAAGCAAAATAATGTTGTAAATCTGAAATAAAACCAAAACAATGCTGGAGAATGTCAGCAAATCATAGAGTTAATGATTGTCCAGGTCAATGAGCTTTGATTAGAAAGAAAAACTGGTGAAATGTCACTGACCTGGAACCATAACTTGTTTCTCTCCATAGATGCTGCGTGAATTACTGTGTATTTCAAGCTTTTAATTTGATCTTACAAAGGAAATGGAAATTATCTAAAGGTGTTGCATGCATTAACTGTAGTGCATAAATGCTAGTTACAAACACAAATGAGATATTGTAATGTTTCCACCACTTCATAATTCTGCAAACAGTATAAATACAGTGAAGTATGATAGCTTCAGTTTCAGTGTTCAATACCTTTGTGTCTAGCCTTTTAGTTCAGTTTTTTCTTCTGTTTTACTGACAACCCCACAACTTTCAGGCAAGAAAGCTAGCATTAATTAAGACAGTGCCAGCTGTAATTTTCCTGGGAAGTAAATTTCTGCACAACTAAAGGTTACAGAGACCTTTTCACTGTCAAAATTTACTACAGCCTGTGAATGTTAATGTTTCTAATGAAGACATGCTCTCTGTCCCTGAACTTAAAAGTACCCTGTGAACAAGGAAATGTGGAAAAACTTAATTTGATGAATGTAGCTCTAGATTGCACATTAATTCAGGGTTAAGTTTTCTTCTATGTGTTATAATTACAGTGTTGATACAGTCTCTTGTTTTCCAAACAAGGCGTTGTACTGTAAATTGGCAATTTTACAACAGTCACAGACTTTCAATAAAAGATGTTACATTGAAGGACATGAAGGGGCAAACATTATTTTGTATTGTTGCTGTGATAGAGCAGCAAACACCAACAGCCACTTTTTAAACAATAAGTAATTGTGTACGTAGAAACAGTAAAGTTGTGGTAGCTGTTATCCTTCATATTTACTACTCCAGATTCCAAGAAAACAAGCCGATTGTCTCCAATTGGTAAATAGTCCTTTGCTAAGGAATTTGATTTTCATTACCTCTAGTACCCCATGGTTGACATTTTAGAAGAAACACTACAACCTCCTTATTCTTTGTTCCAAAATCAAACCCTCCCTTTATTTCATTTGCTTGCTTCCATAACAAGGCAGATATTAAATATAATGTAATTTGATGTAGAATTTCAGGAAACAATGTCATTGGTGATTAAACTGTTTAAAACATGGATCAGATTCTCTCATATATGAAGCACATATATAATAAAAAATGCGCACAAAATATTCATTAAACAACCAGATGATCAATTACAGCAATCTATATGATTGTAAATGTGAAAAGAATAATTTTGCTGCTCACAATGGTTTTTAGTGCAAATTTTGGAACATAAGACTTTACACCAATATTCCATTAAAACTGAAGCTGACCATATCTGCTGTGCACAAATATTCAATGTTGTATTTTTTTTCAATGGACTGGAGTTCATATGATTCCTAGTGATTTCTTAATTAACATCTTAAATGCCTGTCTGTCAGAACAACACATATTATATGCGAAGCAGGAAGATTACAGCTCTGAACAGGGACATAAAGGTCTGTGACAATCATTTATTGATAAAATATGGTCTGTGATGTATAAACGCATGAACCACCTTCATTATTTTGCTTGTGAATATGCCAAAAATCATTTACAATAAGGGAATGGCTGATGATTTTCGGCCCTCTTTTATATGGACTGACTTTTATTGGCAAGGCAATGCAGTAAGCATGCTAGAAAAACAAGCAGGTGATCAAGGAAGACACAAAGCAGCTCATAGGACATGAATTGTTAGGAGGACATCATATGCAATGAGATATAAAGCAGGCATCGGAGAAGACAGATGAAGAATATGAGGAAGCTTCCATGGTTGAATTTAATAATAATCAGCAGTCCCTTCTAGTTGCTTTTTGTTGTATTATTGTAACTTCTAGTGATCTGAGTCATGTTTGTTACTGTTTTTTTAAATTCAGAATATGTCAATGTTTCTCACATTTAAACAGTGTGTCAGCAGTACTTCCCCTCATGCTGGATATGGATAAATGTTCCTCTTAATTTTGTGACTGTTTGGAAGGGGCAGTGAAGGTCAGGGAAGAGGGGATGGTGCTTGGCAGATATTCTTTTCTCTTACATCATCTACTTGCAGGGATATTCTTTGGTCAAAACATTATTCAATGTATTTGTTGTTTTGTAGACTGTAATTCTGTTACCGACAGTGTATGACAGGAATTGATGCTGGGACCCTTGCTGTGTTTTATATACATTAATGACTTGGATGTGAATGGGGAAGGAATGATTAGTAAATTTGCAGTTGACATGAAAATCGGGGGGCAGTGTTGATAGTGAGGAGAATCATCTGAAGCTATATTCATCAGTTGGTAAATTGAATAGAGCAATGGCAAATCAAACTTAATCCTGATAAGTATGAGGTGGTGCACTTTGGGAGGTCACATAAGGGAGGAATGAATTGTGAATCCCTAGGGGGTACTGAGGAACAAAGGGACCTTGGTGTACAATTCCATATATCCCTGAAAGTGTCAGCATAGATAGACAAGCTGTGAAGAAGGTATACAGGGCGCCTGCCTTCATTAGCCGGGCCAGGGAATACAGGAGAAAGGAAGTCTTGGTGCAATTCCGTAGAACATTGGTCATGCCACAGATGGAATACTGTATGCAGTTCTAGTCACCACACTATTGGGAGGACAGGCCTGGAATGGAGAGGGTGCAGAGGAGATTCACAAGGATGTTGCCTGGATTGGAAAATCTCAGTTATTTGGAAAGCATGGATAGGCTGGGTTTGTTTTCCCTGTAGCAAAGGGGACCGTGGGGGGGATCTGATTGAGGTAGGTTATGGGAATTTTTTCCTAGTAGCAGATGTATCTAAGACAAGAGGGCATAAGTTTAAGGTGGGGAGTAAGTGCTTTAGGGGGATCTGAGGAAAGTTTTTCACCCAAAGAGGATAGAAATATGGATCATGCTGCCTGAGAGGGTGGTAGAGACAGATACTATTGCAACATTTCAGAAGCATTTGGACAAGCAGTTAAAATTCCAGGCCATCGTAGGCTATGGAGCAAGTGCAAGTACATGGAATTAGCATAGTTTGGTGTTTGTTGGTCAGCATAGACATGGTAAGCCGAATGCCCTGTTTCTATGCGGAATAACTCCATGACTTTATTTGCATGACCTTTACAGCACATCACAGACAAACGTTATGGATAATGGTCATAATTTATTTGTTGTAGCTTTCATGCACCAACACCATGCTACCATGGTATACCCACCTTGAAATCCCTAGAGTGTGGAACCAAGTCATTCAGCCCATTGAGTCTACACCGACCCTCCTAAGAGCATCCCACCTAGACGCACCCCATCTCTGTAACCCAGGAATTTCCCATGGCTAATTCACCTAGCCTATAGGCAATTTTGGCATGGCCAGTCCACCTACGTGTACATCTTTGGACTATGGGAGGCAACCGGAGCACCTGGAGGAAACCTAAAGGGTGAATGTGCAAACTCCACGTAGACAGTCACCTGAAGCTGAAATCGAACCGCAGGTCTCTGGCACTGTGAGGCAGCAGTGCTAACCACTGAGCCACCATGATGCCTCGAGTATGGTTCATACTGAAGTGGGAAGTTTTGAGGCAAACTCAATTCTGGTAAAAGCGGGGGGAGCAGTTTTCAGAGCTGTCCTGTACCACTGCAAAACTGTTAAGCATTTTGGGAAAGTTTCCAATGTTAGGGACACTAAGTAAAGGCAAGTTGATGGCATTGTAATCTGGGTAAAATGTCATGCCACAACAAATACTGGAGGTGAGCGAGGGGTTATTTCAGCCAAAGTGTGAAAATAGCCATTAAATGGGTGAAGTTCGAACAAGACTAGCCTGTCTGAAAGGCCAGATTTCACATATTTATCCGCATTGCTAATTACATGCCTGGAGGTTCTAGACCAGGAACATAAAGATGTTGTGTGCTCTGGTTGGCATACAATACTGGATTAGAGTGGTGCTGGAAAAGCACAGCAGGTCAGGCAGCATTACCTACACAATGCTGGATACCACAGGGGCCAAAGGAGAAGGTATATAGATTGCCAGCTGTAGCACTGGAGATCATGGTACAGGAGGTCCAGACACACAGGCTGGTCCTGTACCTGCAATGAGTAAGGAATTCCCCCCGTCCTTCTGTCCTACCAGTCCTTTACTCCTATGCCTGCTCTGCCTAACTCCTTGTCCTCCCTCTATTCCTGTCTCGACCAAGGAAGAACGTGAGACAGATCCTTGTAACCAGGTATTCTCTTTACATAAGTGACTTTCCAAATTGTTCAATAACATGGAGCAGCCCGAAGTTCTCTGAGTATTCCAGAAATAAATATTGCTTGAGTGTCGCTAAAGCCTTGAAAATGTCTCCTGATGTCTTTCAAGTTTCGCTTTACGGCTTCAACAGTACTGACCTTGAAATTAACTGGTGAGTATCCAATTGTGTTGTACTTGAAATTAGCATCAGCATGCTACTCACTCCCAGACAGGTGGTCACTATTTGGAGAGACTGGTAGTTGAAACACTGGCCACCAACGTTGTGTAGCCTCTGTACTGAGTCTA